>NC_069499.1:71293980-71593980 GCF_027579735.1 Bombina bombina
GAGTACTTCTTTTAAAATGACTTTATTGTTGGTCACCAATAACTTCACCAGGGAAGTAACAACAAAGAAGGGGGCTTGGTGGTGTGTGTGGATAACACCCAAAGAGCTATTGCTGACGCGTTTCAGCCGATAGGGCCGTAGTCGTAGCATAAAGCTCTTAATCTCAACTACCTTTAAATACCTTGTGCACAATTGTGATTGGATAAAAACATTTATCCTGGGCGTTATCCTGAACACACCTATTTATTCCAGTTTCACATACATCGGTTCTAAATAGAAACAATTGTTACATACTGTTCACTAGTCACAAAATTTATATGTGTCATCATTGCAAACATCGAAAAACGATAAATCAATACATTATAATACGTTAATATACTCGAATTAGTCAAAATAATCTAATTCGTTACATAACAGAAAAAGAAAAAAAAAAAGAAAAAACTTTTTATAGTGCTTTGATACATTTGCTCTATTCCTGGGAACAAAGTTGAATAAAACTTCCCAATAATAATTGTTGAATTGTTCTTTTTATAACATTCTGTTATATATTGTCATTAACTACTTACTTGTGTTTATGATTACTTTAAAACATTGCTATAATAAGAGGTGGGAATAGTTCAAGCTGTCAATGCTGCTCTTTTGATTTAACGAAGATTAACATTAATTAAAGCATATATATATATATGCAAGTAAAACATACCAATTGTCATTCTGAATACACAGACCAAGAACTATTCCCAGAAATTGATGATATCAAACTCCGAATTTAAACCTAGTGGTATTCTTGTTCTTAGTCTGTGTATCCAGAACGCTTCCCTTTTGGACAAGAGCTTATCTCTATCCCCACCTCTAGTTTTACAATTTACTTTTTCAATAATGGTCCACCTTAAAGTGTCAGCTTTTTTGTTGTGTTTCAAATTGAAATGCTGTATCAACGGAGTAGTCAGTTTGCCTGCCTTAATATTATTCACATGTTCACGGATTCTATCTCGTGTTTCTCTAGAAGTGAGACCCGTATATTGGACTCCACATTCTATACAGGTAAGTAAATATACCACGTAAGTGGCTCTGCAGTTAAGGCAGGAATAGTGATTAAAACTCTCCCCTGTTACTGTACTCGAGAAGCCTTCTCCACTTTGGAGATAACTGCATGCTATGCATGACGTGTAGCTACACTTGTATACTCCTTTAAACCTTAACCACGATGAATGGTCTGGTCTCATGGAGTATAACTGTGTGGGGGCAAGAATGTTTCCTAAAGTTTTCCCTCTCTTAAAGGCATATCTGCATCCTCGTGTGACTATATCTTTAAGATCATCATCAGCTGACAACATACGGAAATGTTTCCGTATGATGTTGCAGACCTGATGGTATTGGTTACTGTACCCTGTGATGAAAGTGACACCCTTTGAGATTTCATGTTTGGTTGTTTTTTCTGTTTTTAAAAACTCTGACCGATCTCTCTTCGCTATGTCCATCTTAATCAATGACACCTCCTTTCTGTTATATCCTCTCTGGCATAAGCGGTTCTCCAAGTCTAAAGCTTGTTTTTCATACTCCTCTTGTGTGGTACAGTTTCGTCTGAGACGTATGAACTGTCCTTTTGTGACTGATCTGAAAACCCTTCTGGGGTGATTGCTTCTTGCGTGAAGCAATGTGTTCCCAGAAATGGGTTTTCTATACCCCTTGGTGTGTATCTTGTTGCCCTTACTCATAAGGGTCACATCCAGATAGTTTAGTTGGCTCGCATTGTACTCAAAAGTAAATTTGATTCCTACAGTGTTGTCATTTAGGTACATTAGAAAATCTCTGGCTTCTTTTTCATTGCCCTCCCAGATGATCAAAAGATCATCTATGTATCTCTTGTAATATTTTATCTTATTTGTCCAAGGCCCACCACATCCATAGATGTGGGACAGCTCCCACCACCCCATAAAGAGGTTGGCATAGGAGGGGGCAAACTTGGCCCCCATAGCTGTCCCACATCTCTGGAGATAGTGGACCCCCTCAAACAGAAAAAAATTGTGGGTCAATAGAAACTCAGTTACTCTTAAAATGTACTGACAAAAATGTGAATCAAAAGTAGTCATACGTTTTAAAAAGAATGATATCGCTTCCAGACCTTTTTTATGAGGAATGGATGAGTACAATGCAGTTACATCTATGGATATCCAACTAAAATTTTCTTGGCAAGATATAGATTCAAGTTCAATCAAAAGTTGCTTGGTGTCCCTCAGATAACTAAATAAATTTGACACCATTGGCTGCAAAATGGAGTCCAACCACTGAGACATTGGCTCAATAAGAGAGCCAATGCCACTAATGATTGGACGGCCCTTTACTTCTGTTAATGACTTGTGAACTTTTGGCAGGAAATTGAAGATCGGCATAACAGGGGAATCAACCATTAAGAACTTACATGTTTTATCATCGATAAAACCTGCTTCTATACCATCATCAATTAGATGTGATAGCTCTCGACTGAACCTTAATGTAGGGTCACTTAGTAATTGTAAATACTGAGATGGGTCCGATAGCTGTCGTGTTGCCTCCTGAACAAAGAAGCTCCTGTCCATGACAACTACCGACCCACCCTTGTCTGCTGACCTTATGACCCGATTCTTGTCCCCCTTGAGTTCTTTCAGAGCTGCTGCCTCTTCCCTATTTAGGTTCTGATGTGTAGTGGTTCTAGCCACATAGGCTAGTTCAGTCAGATCTTTCTCTACTCTTTTTTGAAACTGTTCCAAAATATTCCCTCTTACCTGTATGGATAAAATTTAGAGGCACAGGAAAGACTTGGGCCACTATGTACCATATTTGTGTCTGAGGATAATTCCATACTGGAGTTTTCAAGAATTAAATTCTCTAATGTCTCCAAATCACACACTTCCTGAAACGTCAAAGCTTCAATTAAACCAGATTTATTTGTCACATCAATTATAGCAATGTTTAAATCATCATTATCACCCATATTCTTTTGTGCAAAATACTTTTTAACTGTTAGATTCCTGATCAGTTTATTTACGTCCACCAGTGTTTGAAACAGATTGAAAGTATCAGCTGGCACAAAACTTAGGCCATAATTTAAAACTTTTGTTTCAATACAACTAAGTGGACGCGATGAAAGATTGATCACCGAGTCTAACAGTATTTCGTTCTTGATCTGCCCCTCCTGGGGGGTTGTCACTGCTGTAAAGGGCCTTCTTTTAGAATCCCTTTCCCTTTTATATCGCTTCCCCCCCCCTTCGAACCCTTGTGGGACTTTGGAAAAAACCTGCGCTATGTCTGATCTATCCTGTTCTCTTTGGAACCCTCTATCTGTCTCCTGTTCTAAAGCCTGATACCGAGAAGCCTCAACCTCTGTGGGTGTAGTTGCTAAATGTGTTAAGGAGTTCTCTGGGTTTGTGTTTGTGTGAGAAGCCCTCTCCTGAACTATATTTTCTTCCTCCCCAGATGTAGAACAATCACCCGAGGACTCTGCCTCACTTTCATTAAAAGTTACTTTTTTAGACTTGAAAGCTAATTTATTTGATCTTTTACCTGACTTTTTGCTTTTTGCACACATGCCCTTAGAGAGATGCGACTGCACCTCACTGACGAGGCCCACAGAAGGCTGAAACGATCGTCTGGGGTTGTTGTTTCTCTTGTTCAGAGAGGAATTTCCTGGTATTTCGGTGCTGGACTGTCATTGGGCAGGGTCAGACTGATATGCTACAGGATATTTTTTCTCTGTGAAGGGGCATAGTGTGCTAAAAGAGTATGCACCCTGAGTGGCACCCAAAAATGAACAGGCACTGAAGTTTTTCCAGCTTTTGTTCTGTCTCAGCTGAGTGCATCTCTCTCTCTTTTTATATTTATGCAAATTGCTCTTGGGTCTCCCTAAGAGTAAAAGGGGAAACCAGACGTGGACTCCTTGCACACATGCCCTTAGAGAGATGCGACTGCACCTCACTGACGAGGCCCACAGAAGGCCGAAACGATCGTCTGGGGTTGTTGTTTCTCTTGTTCAGAGAGGAATTGCCTGGTATTTCGGTGCTGGACTGTCATTGGGCAGGGTCAGACTGATATGCTACAGGATATTTTTTCTCTGTGAAGGGGCATAGTGTGCTAAAAGAGTATGCACCCTGAGTGGCACCCAAAAATGAACAGGCACTGAAGTTTTTCCAGCTTTTGTTCTGTCTCAGCTGAGTGCATCTCTCTCTCTTTTTATATTTGAGCCAATGGGAGAGCCAATGGGAGAGCCAATAAGATACGACATGTATGTGAAGCCACCAATCAGTCATTCCTGAGCCTACCTAGTATCTTTTCAACAAAAATACCAAGAGAACAAAATAAATTATATAATAGAAGTAAAATAGAAACTTGTTTAAAAGTGCATTCTCTCTCTGTATCATTAAAGAAAAAAAAATGATGCAAGCTATTTTCTCGCTATGGTCATTATATTGGGATACAAATATGAATTTTTCATTATTTGCCTGTTTGGCCATATTTTTATTATCCCTTTTATGACATATATTGTGTGTTTCCTTATCAATTTACCCCTTAGGGTATCCTTTTACCAGGAACTTCTCCCCCATTTCTGTTAATCTTTTTTCTTTCATGTCTTTCTCACTGACTATTCTATCAACCCTGATTAATTGGCTCCTTCAATCTTTTGTTATGAAAATTGTCATATCTAAGAAGGGTATTGCGGTCCGTTTCCTTACGGTGAATATCAATTTTCAAATTTGACCTTTTCTTATATACTACAGTATCCAAAAATAAAAAAAAATGTCCTCACTAGAGGCCAATGTGAACTCAAGGCCATTTACTTATAAGAGTCCCTATGTGACTCAAAAAAGTCCAGATCTTTATTTTTCCAATAACTTGTACTCACTGTTCTCAAGAGTACTATTTGAGATGTTAATTACTGTGTGCATGGTTTTCGGTTCCCTTGGCCCCTCATTTTCATCCGCTTAGTCTGCTCTCCACCGTGATGTTTCCTTCGTCGCTGGATAAAAAAGGTGATGACGATCAGGATGAGGGTTCTGGCACCCCCTTCTTTACGTTTATGGTGTTGAATGGCTGAGCAGCCCTGGCACCTTTGTGACACTGGGGGGAATCCTCTCGGTGTGTCATAGTATCCAGTTCTCCCCTTATACACTCTGCCTTTAATGTAATCATCCTCATCCCGGATGAATTTTAACCTTTTGCATTCCTGGATTTACTTCCTAAAATCTGCATTCCAAACTTATCATCCATTTTTTTAATGAACTCATCCAGCGCTTCTGTTAATAACTTTGCCAGTTCATTCCTGCAGGACTTGATATCCTTCTTCGCTGTTCAACAGGTATTCTACTGTGAGTGTGATTAGATCATATGAGCATTTGTTCAAAATTGCCACAAATTTCCCACAGTATTCCTCATTCTCATGTAATAGTGTAGAGCGGGTACCCATCCTTAACCCTCTAGGGATTATTTTAACCCAGTGGTATTCTAACAGGGTTGCTATATATAAGTTCTAAGCAGTATTTTTACTTTTCAAATTTTCAGATTGCTTCTCATAATCATGTACTGGTTTGGTTTTAAGGAAGTCCCTGGATCCCCTAGTTAGGGTCGTAATGTGAGCAGCTACCATTTCTGTGTACATAAACACTTTTGTGCCGTCCATTTTGTGTTGCTTCTCCATATCAATGTACTTTAATTTTGCAGCATGTCTATGGTTGCAAGTATACAGTAGATCAGAAGTCCAATAATAGACCGGCAACAGGGCACTGAAGTTTTTCCAGCTTTTGTTCTGTCTCAGCTGAGTGCATCTCTCTCTCTTTTTATATTCATGCAAATTGCTCTTGGGTCTCCCTAAGAGTAAAAGGGGAAACCAGACGTGGACTCCTTGCACACATGCCCTTAGAGAGATGCGACTGCACCTCACTGACGAGGCCCACAGAAGGCCGAAACGATCGTCTGGGGTTGTTGTTTCTCTTGTTCAGAGAGGAATTTCCTGGTATTTCGGTGCTGGACTGTCATTGGGCAGGGTCAGACTGATATGCTACAGGATATTTTTTCTCTGTGAAGGGGCATAGTGTGCTAAAAGAGTATGCACCCTTAGTGGCTCCCAAAAATGAACAGGCACTGAAGTTTTTCCAGCTTTTGTTCTGTCTCAGCTGAGTGCATCTCTCTCTCTTTTTATATTTATGCAAATTGCTCTTGGGTCTCCCTAAGAGTAAAAGGGGGAAACCAGACGTGGACTCCTTGCACACATGCCCTTAGAGAGATGCGACTGCACCTCACTGACGAGGCCCACATAAGGCCGAAACGATCGTCTGGGGTTTGTTGTTTCTCTTGTTCAGAGAGGAATTTCCTGGTATTTCGGTGCTGGACTGTCATTGGGCAGGGTCAGACTGATATGCTACAGGATATTTTTTCTCTGTGAAGGGGCATAGTGTGCTAAAAGAGTATGCACTCTGAGTGGCACCCAAAAATGAACAGGCACTGAAGTTTTTCCAGCTTTTGTTCTGTCTCAGCTGAGTGCATCTCTCTCTCTTTATATTTATGCAAATTGCTCTTGGGTCTCCCTAAGAGTAAAAGGGGAAACCAGACGTGGACTCCTTGCACACATGCCCTTAGAGAGATGCGGACTGCACCTCACTGACGAGGCCCACAGAAGGCCGAAACGATCGTCTGGGGTTGTTGTTTCTCTTGTTCAGAGAGGAATTGCCTGGTATTTCGGTGCTGGACTGTCATTGGGCAGGGTCAGACTGATATGCTACAGGATATTTTTTCTCTGTGAAGGGGCATAGTGTGCTAAAAGAGTATGCACCCTGAGTGGCACCCAAAAATGAACAGGCACTGAAGTTTTTCCAGCTTTTGTTCTGTCTCAGCTGAGTGCATCTCTCTCTCTTTTTATATTCATGCAAATTGCTCTTGGGTCTCCCTAAGAGTAAAAGGGGAAACCAGACGTGGACTCCTTGCACACATGCCCTTAGAGAGATGCGACTGCACTCACTGACGAGGCCCACAGAAGGCCGAAACGATCATCTGGGGTTGTTGTTTCTCTTGTTCAGAGAGGAATTGCCTGGTATTTCGGTGCTGGACTGTCATTGGCAGGGTCAGACTGATATGGCTACAGGATATTTTTTCTCTGTGAAGGGGCATAGTGTGCTAAAAGAGTATGCACCCTGAGTGGCACCCAAAAATGAACAGGCACTGAAGTTTTTCCAGCTTTTTGTTCTGTCTCAGCTGAGTGCATCTCTCTCTCTTTTTATGTTTGAGCCAATGGGAGAGCCAATAAGATACGACATGTATGTGAAGCCACCAATCAGTCATTCCTGAGCCTACCTAGTATCTTTTCAACAAAAATACCAAGAGAACAAAATAAATTATATAATAGAAGTAAAATAGAAACTTGTTTAAAAGTGCATTCTCTCTCTGTATCATTAAAGAAAAAAAAAAATGATGCAAGCTATTTTCTCGCTATGGTCATTATATTGGGATACAAATATGAATTTTTCATTATTTGCCTGTTTGGCCATATTTTATTATCCCTTTTATGACATATATTGTGTGGTTTCTTTATCAATTTACCCCTTAGGGTATCCTTTTACCAGGAACTTCTCCCCCCATTTCTGTTAATCTTTTTTCTTTCATGTCTTTCTCACTTACTATTCTATCAACCCTGATTAATTGGCTCCTTCAATCTTTTGTTATGAAAATTGTCATATCTAAGAAGGGTATTGCGGTCTGTTTCCTTACGGTGAATATCAATTTTAAAATTTGACCTTTTCTTATATACTACAGTATCCAAAAATAAAAAAAAATGTCCTCCACTAGAGGCCAATGTGAACTCAAGGGCCATTTACTTATAAGAGTCCCTATGTGACTCCAAAAAGTCCAGATCTTTATTTTTTCCAATAACTTGTACTCACTGTTCTCAAGAGTACTATTTTGAGATGTTAATTACTGTTTGCATGGTTTTCGGTTCCCTTTGGCCCCTCATTTTCATCCGCTTAGTCTGCTCTCCACCGTGATGTTTCCCTTCGTCGCTGGATAAAAAAGAGTGATGACGATCAGGATGAGGGTTCTGGCACCCCCCCTTCTTACGTTTATGGTGTTGAATGGCTGAGCAGCCCTGGCACCTTATGTGACACTGGGGGGAATCCTCTTGGTGTGTCATAGTATCCAGTTCTCCCCTTATACACTCTGCCTTTAATGTAATCATCCTCATCCCGGAAGAATTTTAACCTTTGCATTCCTGGATTACTTCCTAAAATCTGCGATTCCAAACTGATCATCCATTTTTTTTAATGAAACTCATCCAGCGCTTCTGTTAATAACTTTGCCAGTTCATTCCTGCAGACTTGATATCCTTCTTCGCTGTTCAACAGGTATTCTACTGTTGAGTGTGATTAGATCATATGAGCATTTGTTCAAAATTGCCTCAAATTTCCCACAGTATCCTCATTCTCATGTAATAGTGTAGAGCGGGGTACCCATCCTTAACCCTCTAGGGGATTATTTTAACCCAGCTGGTATTCTAACAGGGTTGCTATATATAAGTTCTATGCAGTATTTTTACTTTTCAAATTTTCATATTGCTTCTCATAATCATGTACTGGTTTGGTTTAAGGAAGTCCTGGATCCCCTAGTTAGGGTCGTAATGTGAGCAGCTACCATTTCTGTGTACATAAACACTTTTTGTGCCGTCCATTTTGTGTTGCTTCTCCATATCATATGTACTTTAATTGTGCAGCATGTCTATGTTGCAAGTATACAGTAGATCAGAAGTCCAATAATAGATCGGCAACAGGGCAATAATTTCTGTGGTAATGGTTCACCGTGGATAAGCTGGCGACCTCCAGCTCACTCATACAGCAATACAAAAAGTTCTCCACAGCACCAAATGTCTTCATAAATGTCTTTTATTGAAGCATAACAGCACAGGTATGCAACGTTTTGGGATCACAGTCCCTTAATCATGCATATAGAGCTATACACCTGTGTCTTATTTAAAGCTAGGTGGACCACCCCCAAATCAAAAAACTTTAACATAGACACGCTGCAACAAGGTAAAATTAAATTATTTATTAATGATGTGTTTGGGCATATGGTGGGGCAACGAAGACTCTCCTCTTTGGTTTCGTAGAGGAAATTAATCATGAGGTAAGTGGCCTTGAGTTCACATTGGCCTCTAGTGAGGTAAACATTTAATTTTTGGATACTGTAGTAATATATCAGAAAGGGTCAAAATTGAAAATTAATATACACCGTAAGGAAACGGACCGCAATACCCTTCTTAGATACAACAGTTTTCATAACAAAAGATTGAAGGTTTCCCTTTCCAAGCAGCCAATTAATCAGGGGTTGATTAAATGGGGAGAAGTTCCTAGAAAGAGGATACCCTAAGGGGTTAATTGATAAGGAAGCACACAATATATGTCATAAAGGATAATACATATATGGCCAAACAGGGCAAATAATTAAAAATGTATATTTGTATCATCATAGGAATCATTGGCATATAATTCAAGGATTGTAATAAAGAGTAATAAAGAGATAAAACATCTCAATGATATTTTGGTTAATCAGACTTATGGCCCAAATGTGGTAAGAGGGAGCTGCTATCCTTGTTAAGGATGTGGTAATTGCCATTCGGTAATAAAAGGTAAATATTTTTTTTACCCTAGGAGTGGCCATAAATTTAAATTTAAATCATACTTCACTTGTGAATCCACATTTGTGTGTTATTTTAATAACATGCCCCATGTTCTAAAATTTATATTTGGGAAACTACCTAAAACATGAGAGATAGATTAAATCAACATAAATCCATATTTAGAAAAGAAAGAGATAAAAAGCTCATGTAGGCCTGTCAATTTGTGTGGTCATCAAATTATTAAACTTAGATGGCAAATTATAGATCCGATTTATATACCTAGAGGAGGAGGAAGTAGAGAACGCTCTTCTAAAACAGAGAGAGGCATTCTGGATCCAAAAATTGGATACCATGTACCCAAAGGAATTAAACAAGGTAATTGGATTTTTCAAGTCTTCCTCTAGGTATATTGATTCTATCCTTGGATATGTAAGTTTCCTTGTTGTTAATTAATATATGGATAATGTTAAAAAAAGTATGAAAACTTTAAGACAAATTCATTCCAAAATATGTACATATGTACTTAGGCATTTTTTAGTGTCTTTTTAAATATGTGTAATGTTTTTATGAACAAAAGATGGCAGTAGTATTGAATGTTAGGCTAGCATTGATACATGAAAGTGTTAAAGATCTTAAAGGTTTTTGATTGGTTTAAATAAAACACAGGTGTATACCTCTATATGCAAGATTAAGGCACTGTGTTCCCGAAACGTTGCCGATACCTGTACTGTTGTTATGCTTTAATAAAAGACATTTATGAAGACATTTGGTGCTGTGGGAAACTTTTGTATTGTTGTATGAGTGAGCTGGAGGGTTGCCAGCTTATCCACGGTGCACCATTACCATGGAGGCTTATTCCCCTGTTGCCAGTCTGTTATTAGACTTATAGCAGACACGCATGGCTTTACCGACTGGTGTTTGGCAATTAGAAGGCTGCTAGTTACAACTGTGCACTACACTTCTTAAATTCCTGGCAGTGAAGGGGTTAATCGGTTTAGCTGTAGTGTAGAAATAACCCTCCCACTTGACACCTTCCCACCCCCCTGATCTCTACCATATCCCTCCAAAATAGCTCTCTTCCCCCCACCCCACTGGTCACCACATCTTAGGTACTGGCAGACAGTATGCCAATAAGCAGTTTAGGGCTTTTATATATTTATTTTGTTGTAAAAAAATCTGTAGGTGTAGGGATCCCTCCTCATCCTCACACCTTCCTGATCCCCCCCCCCAAAAAAAAACAACAACTGTCTAACTCTTACCCCACCTCCAGTTCCGTGCCATGTTTGTTACTGGGAGTCAGGTCTGTCAGGAACACATTATTCTTTATTATTGATTTTTTATATTATATATGCACTGCATCTGCATTGACATCTGACAGAGAACATTAGATCAATGTGAAACTTGCCCTCTTAAACAAAGGGGTCGTACGGTTGATGGACTTAATAGATCAATAAAATACCTGGTAACAAAGTTAAATTTATAAGGTGCAGGAGGGGGATCCAATATTTTTACTATTGCTACCATTGCTTTTTTTTATTTTTATAAAGATAGGCATAAATATGCAAATCCAGAGTTGCCGGTACTTTTGAGGTGTGAGGGTGCTATAGTAATTACTTGGGGCACAGAACCCACAGTGCCCCCTAGAACCACATCATTTTTTTAAGCCCCCAACCTCTCCTTTTGTCTCTCTCTCTTATTTGCTGTTATTTTATTTGTATAAAATACAGAAAGCCATGTAAAAGTTGATGATTTTTTGCTCATTACAAAACCTGCTATTGTAAATACAAAAACAGTAAAAGCAGCTGGTTGTTTGCTACTAAGTCACATAGGTTGGCCAAGTAGTAACCATCTGGTAACTTTTAAATCTGTGGCTGGATATTTATCAAGTAAATTATTTGGGTGGTGATCAGTGGGATTCAGAGCTACTACGACTGATCTCTAATGAAAGCCAGACGTGAGGCCTCACAAGGTTAGAAGATGGAATGCACAGTACAGCAGATCTTTTCTACACAATGGTTATTAATCCTGCGTAATAATAACATGAGAGAGATGAAAGGAGTTACATAGTTATGATGACATATATACTGCAACTCTACTATTGAGTAGTTATTCATACTTCATATTTCAAGCCTTAATATGGATGCCCACTCTTTTAGCATTAATATGTCCAGCATAGACTTAAGAAGTGTGTGTTTTCATAGTGGTGTGTGTGTTTTGTGAGGGTATGTTTGTATATATCTGTGTGTGTTCATAGTGTGTGTGTATGTGTATATACAGTATCTCACAAAAGTGAGTACACACCCTCACATTTTTAATAAAATAATTTTATTATATATTTTCATGGGGACAACACTGAAGAAATTACACTTTGCTACAATGTAAAGTAGTGAGTGTACAGCCTGTATAAAAGTGTAAATTAGCTGTCCCCTCAAAATAACTCACAACACACATCCATTAATGTCTAAACTGTTGGCAACAAAAGTGAGTACACCCTAAGGGGGAAATGTCCAAATTGGGGCCCATTAGCCATTTTCCCTTCCCAGTGTCATGTGACTCGTTAGTGTTACAAGGTCTCAGGTGTGAATGGGGAGCAGGTGTGTTAAATTTGTTGTTATCACTCTTACACTCTCTCATACTGGTCACTGGAATTTCAACATGGGCACCTCATGGCAAAGAACTCTCTGAGGATCTGAAAAAAAGAATTGTTGCTCTACATAAAGATGGCCTAGGCTATAAGAAGATTGGCCATGACCCTGAAAATGAGCTGCAGCACGGTGGGCAAGACCATACAGCGGTTTCACAGGGACAGGTTCCACTCAGAACAGGGCCTTGCCATGGTCGACCAAAGAAGTGCACATACTCAGGCATCATATCCAGAGGTTATCTTTGGGAAATAGACGTATGAGTGCTGCCAGCATTGCTGCAGAGGTTTAAGGGGTGGGGGGTCAGCTTGTCAGTGCACAAACATACGCCGCACACTGCATCAAATTGGTCTGCATGACTATCATCCCAGAAGGAAGCCTCTTCTAAAGATGATGCACAAGAAAGCCTGCAAACAGTTTGCTGAAGACAAGCAGACTAAGGAAATGGATTATATGTGTGTATATCTGTGTGTGCGTGTGTGTTTATAGTGTATGTGTATATCTCTGTATGTGTTTTTACTGTGTGTGTATGTGTATATATTTGCATGTGTTTATAGTATGTGTGTGTATCTGTATATATCTGTGTGTGTTTATAATTTGCCAAAATACACACACACACACACACACACACATATATATATATATACAGTATATATATATATATATATATATATATATATATATATATATATATATATATATATATATATATATATATATATAGATATAAACACCGCTAGCAGATATGAGAACGACTAATAAAAATACACCAGTTCTTTTTCTCTGTAGTAACACTCCTCCTTTGTGTGTCAAACACTTTTAGTTCTTGCTATGGAAGTCGAGGAATCCCAGTAGTGCTCACAGCCTAATCTCAAAGATGAGAGGGTACCCAAAAAAGGCAGTCACAAACTAAATCTGGAGAAAACAGAAGAGGGAAGGGTGCACAGACCACATGAACCTATCTGGTGTAGTATGGTATGATCCACATAGCAGTTTACTTAAAGAAAGCTAAATGGTCACTCACTTGTTAAAACTTCAACTTAAATGAGATATGGAATCCGCATGGAGCCTAGAAACAGCCTAAGAATCCTCTCCACATACGTCCCAGTAAAAACTCCAAACAGAAGGTTAACCGTTAGGAGTAAAGGATATCCAGAACGTCTTGGGGTGAATATAGTACAAGTGAGCTATGGAGGGATATTGAACAGTGTAATGCAATGCATATTTATTCAAAAGTGACAGGTCAGGCCACGCTCCCTCACTCGTAAACTGTTTGTCTATAGTGCTACGGCACGCTGCTATTTTACACTGTGTTGAGTGTGATTTTATACTATTTTTAATACTTGCTGAGTATAATATTCAGTATGTTTTACTGTCACTGTCACTTTTGAATAAATATTCATTGTATTACACCGTGGACTGTTCAATATTCTTCCATACCTCATTTAAATGGACACTGAACTCAATTTATTTATTTCATGATTCAGATAGAGCATGCAATTTTAAGCAACTTTCTAATTTACTCTTATTAAAAACATTTCTTCATTCTCTTGGTATATTTATTTGAAAAGCAAGAATGTAAGTTTAGATGCCGGCCCATTTTTGCTGAACAACCTGGGTTGTTCTTGCTGATTGGTGTATAAATTCACCCAACAATAAACAAGTGCTGTCCAGGGGTCTGAACCAAAAATAGCTAAGATGCCTTCTTTTTCAAATAAAGATAGCAAGAGAATGAAGAAAATTAATAATAGGTGTAAATTAGAAAGTTGCTCAAAATTGCATGCTCTATCTGAATCACGAAAGAAAAAAATTTGGTTCAATGTCCCTTTAAGTTGAGGTTTTAACAAGTGAGTGACCATTTGGCTTTCTTTGAGTAAATTATGTGGATCATAACATACTACAAAAGAGAGAGAGAGAGAGAGAGAGAGTAAAAAGCAACAGTTTACAGTACTTTTTATCTATAAAGTTCCAAGATCTGATGCAATAATATAATAACCCATTTGGATAATACTGAACGTTAAATTAAACTCCACTTTTAGAAAAATACAAACAATTTTCATTCTTATTATTCCTTTTAATGTATCATATGGAGCACTTAACTGAAAAACAAAATAACTATAGGGTTCAATCCAGAAAGAAATAAAACAACTTTTATTATAAGCTGTTAAAAGACAACAGGTCCATTAAAACAAGCATGAACCCACAGTTGTACCGGTCTTACGCGTTTTGGCTGAATTATTATATTCCAATGCAGCACCTGGGTCTTTACAGTATATATACTTAATCACATAGGTGTCTACACAGTTTTCAAAGCTCCATACACTTAATTTACCTCCACATAATTCATATATTTAACATTTCAATTACCATATAACTTAGAATAAATACCATAGTTTCCTATATCTAGCATTTCAACTACCATATAGTATCAAAATAGAGAATACATATTATATATATTACTGGGGCAAAATATAGGATTACATCTTCATATTTAAAAAAATATCTTAGTTATACCTTCCAGAATAATATTTACCAACAAACAAGGGAAAACAAAATCAGTTCAACCTTTCTTTATTATTATTATTATTATTATTATTATTATTATTATTATTATTATTTATTATTATTAGTTAACAGAGCCAACAGATTCCACAGATTCTTTATTTTTGGCAGAAATTAATAAAGTCCCTTTCAACATTTATCCCCAAGGGGACCCTTGTTCTCAATGTAATTATCCAAAATACCTCTCTTCTTTGAAGAGTTTAAAGTTCAATCCCTATCACCACCTCTAGGGGGAGATCTAATGTGCTATATGACTTGCCATTTAAAAGTTCTAGTGCTCTTTCCATGAACACTTCTAAAATGATCCACTACAGTAGAAACTGAATCCAAATTAACAGCTGCGATGTCCCTAAGATGTTCCCTTATCCTTATTCAGGCTTGCCTAGTGGTGAGTCCCACATACTGCAGCTCACACCACGCACACATTATGACATAAACAACATATGCAGACAGGCAGTTCGTATAAGCAGTCGTATTATACACTCAATGTCTTACACAGGATTGGAAATTATTTCTAACATCAGTATATTCACAAGCCTTTCATTTTTTGCCACCACATTTAAAAAGGTCCTTGTCTCAACCAGCTACTGTTATCCTGCACTGAATTACTCGTAAGTACACTTGGAGCTAATGTAGTAGCTAAAGTTTTGTTGCGCCTTGATACAAACTTGCAACCATGATTAACTACAGTATAAAGCATCACCATGGAGAATAGGCTAATATTTCTTATTTATTACACAAATCTCATCATAATAATTGATTAAAATAGTTATAAAAATAGGTTCATCATCATGCTTAGCATTTGTTTTAAGACTATCCAAAAGCTCAGATCCCTTTATTCTTTCCATATTTTTAAATGCTCTTTCAATCAGATGGATCAGATACCCTCTCTGTCTAAACCTCTTTTTATACAGATTGTCTCATAGGTAGAACAGCTTATTTTTAATCTAATAAACTCACCCTTTAATATGCCAAAGCATTTATGTCTTAAGTGTGAGCTTCTACTGTACAATATAATGTTTCCAGCTATCGGTTTGCAATATAATTCACTCTCTACATGATCAGTTTTACCAGTCAATAAGACATACAAGTACTCTACTTGATCTTTTTTTAAGGACAAATTTAAATTTTAAACCTACTTCCTTATTATTGAGGTACTCACAGAATTCCACACTCTTCTCAAAAGAACAAACCAAATAAAAATTAAATAATCTATTTAGTGATGATACATTACTATTTTATCTGAAAATGGGTTTGCACATCCAAAAATGTGGTACAGCTCCCACCAACCCATAGGTTGGCATAAGAGGGGGCAAAAACAGCCCCAATAGCTGTCCCACATTTCTCAAGATATAAACCCCCATCAAAACTAAAGTATTCAAGGGTCAAGAAGAATTGTAGATCTCTTATGCAAAATGTTCTGCAGAGTATCCAGTATAGTTATCCACAAAGAAACAAATATCCAAGATACCCAGATGATGTGGAATACTGGAATATAGGCTCAACACATCTACTGTAAGCAATTGGTATTCTATTTGCCAACTGACAGTATCAATTTCTGATAATAACTGTTTTGTGTCCCTTAGAAAGGAAGAAAGGAGAGCCACCAAATTTTTCAAAACATTTTCCAATCATTCACCCATTGACATTAAAAGGGAAACAATTCCTGAAACAGTTGGCCTACCTTTTATATTTTCCAGGGATTTATGGATCTTTGGCAGATGATAGAAAATAGGGACAAAGTCTCTCCCATCATTCAAATTTTGCCAAAGCTCCCTCCTGGGAATGTACAGTGGGATCTATTTGTAATGGCTGATACATATTACTATCTTCTAGTTGTCTCAAACCTTCATTAATAATTTATGAATTTATGTTATCTAATTATGTGGCATTAAACTACACAGTTTAAGAACTGTGTAGGCAACAATGTAATGGCACCGCTGCCCTCAACATCGTCGAACCCTACATTATATTTATTAACCCCTAATTTGCCACCCCCAATGTCGCCACAACCTACCTACACTTATTAACCCCTAATCTGCCGCCCACAAAGTCACCGCCACTATATTAAAGTTATTAACCCCTAAACCGAAGTCTAACCCTAACCCTAACACCTCCCTAACTTAAATATAATTTAAATAAATCTAAATAAAATAACTATCATTAACTAAATTATTCCTATCTAAAACTAAATACTTACCTATAAAATAAACCCTACGATAGCAACAATATAACTAATAATTACATTGTAGCTATCTTAGGGTTTATTTTAATTTTACAGGCAACTTTGTATTTATTTTATCTAGGTAGAAAAGTTATTAAATAGTTATTAACCATTTAGTAGCTACCTAGTTAAAATAAAGACAAATTTACCTTTAAAATAAATCCTAACCTAAGTTACAATTACACCTAACACTGCACTAAAATTAATTTAATTACCTAAACTAAATACAATTAAATACAATTAAAAATAATTATCTAAAGTACAAGAAAAAAGAAAACACTAAATTACATAAAATAATAAAATAATTACAAGTTTTTTAAACTAATTACACCTACTCTAATCCCCCTAATAAAATAAAAAAGCCCCCCAAAATAATAAAATACCCTACCCTATACTAAATTACAAATAGCCCTTAAAAGAGCCTTTTGTGGGCATTGACCCAAAGTAATCAGCTCTATTACCTGTAAAAAAAAGTACAATACCCCCCAACATTAAAACCCACCACACACACATCCAACCCTACTCTAAAACCCACCCAATCCCCCCTTAATAAAACCTAACACTAACCCCTTGAAGATCACCCTACCTTGAGAAGTCTTCACCCAGCCAGTCCAAAGTCCTCAACGAAGTCGGGCGAAGTGGTCTTCCAGACGGGCAGAAGTCTTTATCGAAGCTGGCCAGAAGAGATCCTCCAGATGGGCAGAAGTCTTCATCCAGATGGAATCTTCTATCTTCATCCCTCCGGCGAGGAGTTGCTCCATTTTCAAGACATCCGATGTGGAGCATCCTCTTCCAACGAAGTCCAACTGAAGAATGAAGGTTCCATTAAATGCTGTCATCCAAGATGGTGTCCCTTCAATTCCGATTGGCTGATAGAATTCTATCAGCCAATCAGAATTAAGGTAGAAAAAAATCCTATTGGCTGATACAATTTTCCAGTTTACTTTTATCATCAATTTTGCTTTGTTCTTTTGGTATTCTTAGTTGAAAGCTTAATCTAGGAGGTTCATATGCTAATTTCTTAGACCTTGAAGGCCACCTCTTTTCAGAATGCATTTAAACAGTTTTTTCAACACTAGAGGATGTTAGTTCATGTATTTTATATAGATAACACTGTGCTCGTGCACGTGAAGTTATCTGGGAGCAGCCAGTGATTGGCTAAACTGCAAGTCTGTCAAAACAACTTAAATAAAGGGGCAGTTTGCAGAGGCTTAGAGATAAGATAATCACAGAGGTTAAAAGTATATTATTATAACTGTGTTGGTTATGCAAAACTGGGCAATGGGTAATAAAGGGATTATCTATCTTTTAAAACAATAAATATATTCTGGTGTAGACTGTCCCTTTAATTCCGATTGGCTGATAGAATTCTATCAGCCAATCGAAATTGAAGGGACGCCATCTTGGATGATTTTAATCATTGTTCTCCATGTTAAACTTGGTTCAGTATTACTTTGCATTTTGATATCTGACTTTATTATTTGCTGTTTCTTATTTTGTATGAATTTAAACAAGGACATTTTATTCAAGAATGGAATATAAATACTTCTCTATTTGTAAAATAAAGGAAACAGTATTATTCATAGATTGATATGATATCCCTGGATATTACATTATGTGCTTATAAAGAGTGACAAAAGCAAAGTGATGTGATTATCTCTAAATGTGATATTAAGTACTTGTGAAAAATGACCAAAACAAAGTGACCAAAAACAAATATTCACTACTGTGTTTGTGACTCAAATTGTTATGTGAACTGTAATTCATGTGTTAAATTTAATCAATTCAATACCCTGTGCAGATTCCAATTTCACTAACATGATAGTTTATTCTCGTATTAAAGGTATATTAGATTGATTAAATCTGTGTCTTATGTGAAATTATTATAGTCCAAGCCCAGTATTGAACTTGTTCTCTATTGAAATCGTTTTTACTGTGCTTCTACAGATTTTGAGAATATCTAAACTAGAGCACAGGGGAAATAATCAGCTAAATAGTAAACATGGTTATTTAACCTGCTCTCACTAAGGTAATCTTGAAAATCTGTCCCGTTAGGGAGGCCTGAGGGCAGATTTGAAAACCAGTGATTTAACTAGATATGCTAGAATTTACCTTCAAATTATGGATTTGAAAGCTTTCCAAAAAATCCCTGAATTCTCAAAAGAATCTTCATTAGTTCTAATTTTTTCAACCAAAAACAGACAAAATGTTATATTTTTATATAAATAATTAGGAAACTAAGGCCTAGATTAGGAGTTTTGCTTTAGAGGCTATGCGGTGCTAATAAGCAGCTTTCCCTCACAGCTCACTTACCTGCAGCGCTGGTATTACGAGTTTTCAGAAACCCGTCGTTAAAAGGCAAGAAGTGAGTGATGAGCAAAAAAAAAAAGTCTAACACCTGCAAAAAAGCAGCGTAAAACTCCTTAACGCAGCCCCATTGATTCCTATGAGGAAATAAAAGTTATGTCTACACCTAACACCCTAACATGAACCCCGAACATTTACTAAATTCTACTGTTTTGATGTATTTGCTTCTTCAGAAGCCGTTTTTGGTAGAAAAGTTCTTCAGGCAGCTGTTTCAGTTTGATTCTTCTGCTGCTGTTTTAAGTTTTTCTTTTCTTCATGAGAATAACTTATATTTGGGTTGTGGATTATTTCTTCAGCATTTGGCTGTTGTTTATTTTTTATCCCTCCCTCTCTAGTGACTCTTGCATGGAGTTCCACATCTTGGGTATTTGATATCCCATACGTCACTAGCTCATGGACTCTTGCCAATTACATGAAAGAAAACATAATTTATGTAAGAACATACCTGATAAATTCATTTCTATCATATTGGCAAGAGTCCATGAGGCCCACCCTTTTTATGGTGGTTATGATTTTTTGTATAAAGCACAATTATTCCAAATTCCTTTGTTGATGCTTTTTACTCCTTTCTTTATAACCGCACTACTTGGCTATTCATTAATCTGAATTGTGGGTGTGGTGAGGGGTGTATTTATAGGCATTTTGAGGTTTGGGAAACTTTGCCCCTCCTGGTAGGATTGTATATCCCATACGTCACTAGCTCATGGACTCTTGCCAATATGAAAGAAATGAATTTATCAGGTAAGTTCTTACATAAATTATGTTTTTGCAGGGCATTGCCCCAAAGTAATCAGCTCTTTTACCTGAAAAAAATACAAACAACCCCCCCAACAGTAAAGCCCACCACCCACACAACCCACCCCCCAAATAAAAAGCTAACTAAAAAACCTGTTCCAATCAGCCAATAGAATGTGAGCTCAATCCTATTGGCTGCTTGGATCAGCCAATAGGATTGAACTTCAATCCTATTGGCTGATTGCATCAGCCAATAGGATTTTTTTCTACCTTAATTCCAATTGGCTCATAGAATTCTATCAGCCAATCGGAATCTAAGGGACGCCATCTTGGAGGATGTCACTTAAAGGTACCTTCATTCAGCTTTAGTCATCGGATGAAGAGGATACTCTGCGTCGGATGTCTTGAAGATGGACCCGCTCCGTGCCGGATGGATGAAGATAGAAGATGCCGTCTGGATGAAGACTTCTGCCCATCTGGAGGACTACTTCACCCAGCTTGGATGAAGACTTCTCCCAGATTCATTGAGGACTTCGGCCCGGCTTGGATGAAGACTTCTCCCGTTAAGTCGATCTTCAGGGGGTTAGTGTTTTTTAAGGGTGTATTGGGTGGGTTTTATTTTTAGGTTAGGGACTTTGGTCTGCAATAGAGCTAACTGCCCTTTTAAGGGCAATGCCCATCCAAATGCGCTTTTCAGGGCATGGGGAAACAGGTTTCTTTAGATAGCATTTTATTTGGGGGTTGGTTGTGTGGGTGATGGGTTTTACTGTTGGGGGGTTGATTACTTTGGGGCAATGCCCCGCAAAAGGTCCTTTTACGGGCTATTGGTAGTTTAGTTTAGGCTAGGGTTTTTTTTTATTTGGGGGGGGGGGGCTTTTTTATTTTAATAGGGCTATTAGGTGTAATTAGTTTAAATATCTGTAATTTGTTTATTATTTTCTGTAATTTAGTGTTGTTTTTTTTGTACTTTAGCTAATTTAATTTAGGTAATTATATTTAATTTAGTTAATTTATTTAATTATAGTGTAGTGTTAGGTGTTATTGTAACAGGTTAGGTTTTATTTTACAGGTAAATTTGTATTTATTTTAGCTAAGTAGTTATTATATAGTTAATAACTATTTAATAACTATTCTACCTAGTTAAAATAAATACAAATTTGCCTGTAAAATAAAAATAAACCCTAAGCTAGCTACAATGTAACTATTAGATATATTGTAGGTAGTTTAAAGTTTATTTTATAGGTATTTAGTTTTAAATAGGAATAATTTATTTAACGATAGTAATTTTATTTAGATTTATTTAAATTATATTTAAGTTAGGGGGTGTTAGGGTTAGGGTTAGACTTAGGTTTAGGGGTTAATAACTTTAATGTAGTGGCGGCGACGTTGGGGGTGGCAGATTAGGGGTTAATAAATGTAGGTAGGTTGCGCCGACGTTTGGGGTGGCAGATTAGGGGTTAATAAATAGTATGTAGGTGTCGGCGATGTTGGGGGCAGCAGATTAGGAGTTAATACATATAATATAGGTGTCGGCGGTGTCCGGAGCGTCAGATTAGGGGTTAAAATTTTTATTATAGTGTTTGCAATGCGGGAGGGCCTCGGTTTAGGGGTTAATAGGTAGTTTATGGGATTTAGTGTACTTTTTAGCACTTTAGTTATGAGTTTTATGTAACGGCGTTGTACCATAAAACTACTGACTTTTAAATGCGTTAGGACTCTTGTCGGGGTAGGGTCTACCGCTCACTTTTTGGCCTCCCAGTACAGACTCGTAATATCAGCGCTATGGAAGTCCAATAGAAAAAACACTTTACGAAGTTTACGTAAGTCGTTTTGCGGTAAGGCCAAAGAAGTGTGCGGTGACCCTAAACCTGCAAGACTCGTAATAGTAGCGGTAATAAAAAAGCAGAGTTAGGACCTCTTAACGCTGCTTTTTTACCCTAATGCACAACTCGTAATCTAGGCGTAAAAGTAATTTTTTTGATCTTCTCATTGTATTGTATTGATTTCTATTAACCCCTTAAGGACACATGTCATACAGGGTATGTCGCACACAAACTGGTCTTTAAAGACCAGCGATGTACCCTGTACGACATTAGGGGTTTAAAGCAGCTGAAAGCTATCCTGCTCGCTTCCAGATGCTTTCCAGTTATTGCAGTGATGCCTCAATATCGAGGCACCCTGCAATAACACCCCTTGGCCATCCGATGCAGAGAGAGCCACTCTGTGGCCCTCTCTGCACCGGACATCGATGGCCGGTATCGTTGGTGGGTGGGAGCTTACGTGGGAGGCGGGTGGGCGGCCATCGATGGGCCCTATGACATCGAGGGGGCGGAATTGTGGGTGCGATTTTCGGGGGTGCACACGGAGGCGTGCGTGCATGGGATGGGCGGGGGCGGGCGCGTGCGCACGGGGTGGAAGCTGGTGGGAACGGCTACACTACAGAATTTTTTTTAAAAAAGTGGGATAGAGTGGGGAAAAATTTAATTTAAAAAAAGCAAAGGGATCTGGGAGGGGGTGGGGGCTTGGTCTTTGGCTGGGGGGAAGCTACACTACAGAAAAAAACAATAACATAATAAAAAGCAGCTTTTTTAGTAAACTGGGTACTGGCAGACAGCTGCCAGTACCCAAGATGGCTACCAATAAGGTAGAGGGGGAGGGTTAGAGAGCTGTTGGGGGGGGATCAGGGAGGTTGGGGGCTAAGGGGGGATCCTGCACATCAGCATATGTAAATATGCTAACAAAAACATTTTAAAAACCTTTTATTTTAGTACTGGCAGACTTTCTGCCAGTACTTAAGATGGCGGGGGACAATTGTGGGGTGGGGGAGGGAAGAGAGCTGTTTGGGAGGGATCAGGGGATGTGATGTGTCAGGTGGGAGGCTGATCTCTACATTAAAGCTAAAATTAACCCTTCACTGCTAGACATAATTCACGTGTGATGCGCAACGGTATTTAGCGGCCTTCTAATTACCAAAAAGCAACGCCAAAGCCATATATGTCTGCTATTTCTGAACAAAGAGGATCCCAGGGAAGCATTTACAACCATTTGTGCCATAATTGCACAAGCTGTTTGTAAATAATTTCAGTGAGAAACCAAAAGTTTGTGAAAAAAATTGTGAAAAAGTGAACGTTTTTTTTTATTTGATCGCATTTGGCGGGGAAATGGTGGAATGAAATATACTAAAATGGGCCTAGATCAATACTTTGGGTTGTCTACTACACTAAACTAAAGCTAAAATTAACCCTACAAGCTCCCTAATTAACCCCTTCACTGCTGGGCATAATACACGTGTGATGCACAGCTGCATTTAGCGGCCTTCTAATTACCAAGAAGCAACGCCAAAGCCATATATGTCTGCTATTTCTGAACAAAGGGGATCACAGAGAAGCTTTTACAACCATTTGTGCCATAATTGCACAAGCTGTTTGTAAATAATTTCAGTGAGAAACCTAAAATTGTGAAAAGTTTTACGTTTTTTTTTTCATTTGATCGCATTTGGCGGTGAAATGGTGGCATGAAATATACCAAGATGGGCCTAGATCAATGCTCGGGGTTGTCTACTACACTACACTAAAGCTAAAATTAACCCTAGAAGCTTCCTACATGCTCCCTAATTAACCCCTTCACTGCTGGGCATAATACACCTGTGGTGCGCAGTGGCATTTAGCGGCCTTCTAATTAACAAAAAGCAACACCAAAGCCATATATGTCTGCTATTTCTGAACAAAGGGGATCCCAGAGAAGCGTTTACAACCATTTATGCCATAATTGCACAAGTTGTTTGCAAATAATTTCAGTTTTAAAGTTTGTGAAAAAATTTGTGAAAAAGTGAACACATTTTTTTATTTGATCTCATTTGGCGGTGAAATGGTGGCATGAAATATACCAAATTGGGCCTAGATCAATACTTTGGGATGTTTTCTAAATATATATATATATATATATATATATATATATATATATATATATAAATACATGTCAAGGGATATTCAGGGAATCCTGAAAGATATCAGTGTTCCAATGTAACTAGCGCTAATTTTGAAAAAAATGGTTTGGAAAAAGTGCTGCTTGTACTTATTGCCCTATAACTTGCAAAAAAAAAGCAAAGAACATGTAAACATTGGGTATTTCTAAACTCAGGACAAAATTTAGAAACTATTTAGCATGGGTGTTTTTTGGTGGTTGTAGATGTGTAACAGATTTTGGGGGTCAAAGTTAGAAAAAGTGTGTTTTTTTTCCATTTTTTTTTCATATTTTATAAAAAAAATTATAGTAAATTATATGATATGATGAAAATAATGATATATTTAGAAAGTCCATTTAATGGCGAGAAAAACGGTATATAATATGTGTGGGTACAGTAAATGAGTAAGAGGAAAATTACAGCTAAACACAAACATCGCAGAAATGTAAAAAGAGCACTGGTCCTTAAGGGAAAGAAATTGAAAAATGGCCTTGTCCTTAAGGGGTTAATAAAGGGGACATGGTCCAAGATTGTGAAGGGGAGGATACTGGTCTTATGCACAGCCAGTAACAAAGAATTTACAATGAAAAAACATATCAATACGTCAATGTGATCTATGTGACTTAGAAATACATGTAAATTCCGAAGTAACTGGAATATTATTCCTCCAAATGTCCACTAATTATAAATGATAGATTTAAACAATCTAGTTTCTCCTTGCGTTGATTTTGTATGCTTGTTACTGGACCTAGTTCTATATCTAATGGTAGAGTATGAACCATATTAAATTCCTCTCTCATAATTAGTTTTCGGTTAGTATAGTTTATTTCCTCTGAATTGACTTCCAAAAACTCTCATCTCTATTGTTTGGCTCATAAATGTTACATAAAACAAAATCTTCCTCCTCTATTTCTACTTGTAGAATAATGTATCTTCCTTCCATGCCCATCAATCCATTTTTTTCTTAATAATACATTGTAGTGATTTCAAAATTAATATAGCCACACCTTTTTTCCTTCAGAGATGTGCATGTTTTATAATGATTTATTTATATTTGCATTAAAAAATTTGAACAAAAATATAGCTGCTGATAGACAAAATTCTACAGTTCATATACTGTAAATAATCAAAAACTCTGCTATATTTATATAATTCAATTTAAAATACTGTTGAAATAGTTTGTTTTATAGGAATTGTTTTTGAATTCATAAAAATAGTTCCACTCACTGCCTGTTTTATTATTAGAATGCTAAGCTATAAAACCAATAACTGTTATTTAATACCTATAGCACTTTATAAAATATTAATGTTGTTATTCTAAGCCATATTAAGAATACAAAAAAATACGGAAGTTGAGTGTTCAGTCATGCAGGTCTGATGCATAAGGAAAGTCTGTTTGTCTCGCTGTCAGAACATTGGAAAAGTTATTCAAGAACTGTTTGTTCCTCAGTGAAAATTACCTGTAATATTGCCAAGGTCAGTATTATCATTGGTTTCTTCCGTATAATTAATAGTTCCCTTAGTAAAACTTTGCTTTGGGACAGCCCTGACATATTAATTGTACTCACAACAATTTCATCCTATCTGTTATTTCTTTATTGGCACTGTCTCGCCAGTATATCCCAATATCCAATTTGGCTCTCTCTGCTAAGGAAATATTTGATACATACTTAGTCTATTCAGTGGGAAGTAAATCTTTCCAAATCCCCTTCAGATGTATTTATCCATGTAATGAGCATAATACCAGTTGAAATAACAACGTACCGTGTTTTCTTTATCTTCTTACTGTGGATCATCAGTTTTGTTAATATTTGATTCTTGATACATAACCTAAAATATTTAATCTGAATTATATTTTTCCTCAAATTTAAATATATACCAGGGCATCATATATGTAAACAATTGGTATGTTCTTGGACTTTTTAACAAAAATATTTCATAAAGTGATACACTGCAAGTTCAATAATGTTTCAAATGTTATTTTGTTAAAAGAGACAGTCAACTGTAGAATTTTTGTTGTTTTAAAAGATAGATAATCCTTTAATTACCCATTCCCCAGTTTTGCATAACCAACACAGTTTTAATAATACACGTTTTACCTCTGTACTTACCTTGTATCTAAGCCTTTGCAGACTGCCCCCTTATTTCAGTTCTTTTGACAGACTTGCATTTTAGCCAATCAGCGCTCACTCCTCGGTAAATTCACATGCATGAGCTCAATGTTATCTATATGAAAGACATGAAATAATGCCCTCTAGTGGTGAAAAACTGTCAAAATGCATTTAGATTAGAGGCGGCCTTCAAGGTCTAAGAAATTAGCATGTTAACCTCCTAGGTTTAGCTTCAACTAAGAATATGAAGAGAACAAAGCAATATTGGTGATAAAAGGAAATTGAAAAGTTGTTTAAAGTGACATGCCCTATTTGAATCATGAAAGTTTTTTTGGGACTTGACTGACCCTTTAAATATTGAACTATAATTTGTTGGTCAATTTAATAATGCTGTGCAAAACTTCATAAGCAACTTTGGACATTCAAATTAATTAGAAGCACAGTTCTTTAATTTGTTAAACAACCCGAGTTACATATGTGATCGTTCCAAATAATTAAATATATATATATATATATATATATATATATATATATATACAGGGAGTGCAGAATTATTAGGCAAATGAGTATTTTGACCACATCATCCTCTTTATGCATGTTGTCTTACTCCAAGCTGTATAGGCTCGAAAGCCTACTACCAATTAAGCATATTAGGTGATGTGCATCTCTGTAATGAGAAGGGGTGTGGTCTAATGACATCAACACCCTATATCAGGTGTGCATAATTATTAGGCAACTTCCTTTACTTTGGCAAAATGGGTCAAAAGAAGGACTTTACAGGCTCAGAAAAGTCAAAAATAGTGAGATATCTTGCAGAGGGATGCAGCACTCTTAAAATTGCAAAGCTTCTGAAGCGTGATCATCGAACAATCAAGCGTTTCATTCAAAATAGTCAACAGGGTCGCAAGAAGCGTGTGGAAAAACCAAGGCGCAAAATAACTGCCCATGAACTGAGAAAAGTCAAGCTTGCAGCTGCCAAGATGCCACTTGCCACCAGTTTGGCCATATTTTAGAGCTGCAACATCACTGGAGTGCCCAAAAACACAAGGTGTGCAATTCTCAGAGACATGGCCAAGGTAAGAAAGGCTGAAAGACGACCACCACTGAACAAGACACACAAGCTGAAACGTCAAGACTGGGCCAAGAAATATCTCAAGACTGATTTTTCTAAGGTTTTATGGACTGATGAAATGAGAGTGAGTCTTGATGGGCCAGATGGATGTGCCCGTGGCTGGATTGGTAAAGGGCAGAGAGCTCCAGTCCGACTCAGACGCCAGCAAGGTGGAGGTGGAGTACTGGTTTGGGCTGGTATCATCAAAGATGAGCTTGTGGGGCCTTTTCGGGTTGAGGATGGAGTCAAGCTCAACTCCCAGTCCTACTGCCAGTTTCTGGAAGACACCTTCTTCAAGCAGTGGTACAGGAAGAAGTCTGCATCCTTCAAGAAAAACATGATTTCCATGCAGGACAATGCTCCATCACACGCGTCCAAGTACTCCACAGCGTGGCTGGCAAGAAAGGGTATAAAAGAAGAAAATCTAATAACATGGCCTCCTTGTTCACCTGATCTGAACCCCATTGAGAACCTGTGGTCCATCATCAAATGTGAGATTTACAAGGAGGGAAAACAGTACACCTCTCTGAACAGTGTCTGGGAGGCTGTGGTTGCTGCTGCACGCAATGTTGATGGTGAACAGATCAAAACACTGACAGAATCCATGGATGGCAGGCTTTTGAGTGTCCTTGCAAAGAAAGGTGGCTATATTGGTCACTGATTTGTTTTTGTTTTGTTTTTGAATGTCAGAAATATATATTTGTGAATGTTGAGATGTTATATTGGTTTCACTGGTAAAAATAAATAATTGAAATGGGTATATATTTGTTTTTTGTTAAGTTGCCTAATAATTATGCACAGTAATAGTCACCTGCACACACAGATATCCCCCTAAAATAGCTATAACTAAAAACAAACTAAAAACTACTTCCAAACTATTCAGCTTTGATATTAATGAGTTTTTTGGTTTATTGAGAACATGGTTGTTGTTCAATAATAAAATTAATCCTCAAAAATACAACTTGGCCTAATAATTCTGCACTCCCTGTATATATATAGTATATATATAAGAATAGTTCATGCATAAAAATATCATGACAACTTTTCTCTCTGATTTTTGGACAGATTTACACAGACATAATATACAAGAGAAATATTAAACGGCAGAGTAAAGCGAAAATATGTTTATAGATTAAATCAGTATTGATGATATGTTTGAATTAATTTTTCACTTTATTGATAACAACAAATCATGATTGCAATTAACAAACATATAATTTTGCATAATTTTACTTTAATGTTATAAACATAATCATAAATAAACACTTTAATTGTGCTTTGTAATTGTACAATTTATGCTTCAAAGTGGTCTTTTGAAAATGTGAACTGAGCATGTGCAGAACCCCCCTCCCCCCAAAAAAACAAAGAAGCATCCAAAGTTTTTAAAAAAATAAAAAAATAAAATCGTGACAAAAATGTCTAGAAACTGTTTTTGGTATACTTAAATTCTGCTAGTAAGGGTTGTATAGGAAAGCAATTGATAGATTTACATACTACAAACTCATTGAAAACTTTTGAAAACTATGTAGCTAAAATTTATATTATTTATTTTTTTGGACTAAAATGGCATCATAAAAAAAAAAAAAAAAAATGAAAACCAGTTCACACAGCTTTTCTAACAGATTGGAGTGGTTACAATCCACCAAAAAATTTCCACCTGGGTGCAAATATGATACTAAACATGTTAAAATGAAGACACACTTACATAAAATTTCCTGTGAGTGAATCTTTATTTTTACACAAGCATACATACATACATAAACACATATATACACACATACAAACACACACACACACATATATATATATATATATATATATATATATATATATTATATATATATATACCAGTATATACACACATAAAACATAGAAAGCCACACATACACATACACACACTCACACTTACACATACACACTCGCACACACACACATATATCTATAATATATATATATATATATCTATATATATATATATAGATAGATAGATAGATAGATAGATAGATAGATAGATAGATAGATTTATAGATAGATATATATAGATAGATAGATAGATAGATAGATAGATAGATAGATAGATAGGTATACACACACACACACCACACACACATAGATATAAATTTACATGTGTGAATCACTGTCTGTATACATTTCAACATAACTAATTTTATATAACATATCATTGTAGACTCTTTGAAGTTATGTTATAAAAACAGACACTTTATAAAGTGATAGAATTGTGTCACAACTGACAGACTCATTAAGTGTAACCACTCTCCAATTTTTAGTTACAACAAAAATTTTCTTCAATGGAATAGAAACTCCTATGTTGAAATGTTTCCTGGCACAAAAATCAGACTTCTTACTTTTCCAGTGTTAGGTTAAATAGCTCAGTTCCCAAGAGTCATACAAAATATTGTTTTTGTTTCACAAGATTAAAGTAGGAATACCCTCACTCAAAATCCCCACTTAACTCTGCAGGCTGTTCACATTATCAACCCTCACATCTACATATTATGCAAAGAAAATTAACCCATTTTATTGTGTTTTTTTCTCCCTATCTAAATACATTCCTTTAAAATTTGTGTTACTTTTTGGTTCCCAAAACCATTGCATATTTTTCTTTCTCTCCATGAGAGCAGAGGAGTAAATATTTCCTGCTTTGTCCACAATACGTTTCCAGCCAATCAGACCTTTCATTGGTTACATTTTGGTTTCTTGATCCAGATGCAAAAAAAGTAAATTTTGGAAACACACACGAAGAACATGTTGTACAAGCTACGTGCTAATACAAAACATAAACCGATATGTACCGCTAATTGAGTAATACTACAATGGTTTAAAGCAAGTGTTATGCAAGGAAAAAAAATATCCACATAATATTATACTAAGAATTGTTTTGCATTGTTAGGTGCCAAAGCAGAGCTCCAAAAGAACATCATTTAAAAAACATGAATCTCATAGAGGAAAAAAGTCTTGCTTTAACTTAACAGGGTAAATCAGGACACAAAAATTGCTGTCTTCATTATTTTAATGTACTAAAAACAATATTCACCTCAAAAGTGTGGAATTAAATCAGTAGCATATATAATAAATATATAATAAATACATTTTTTTTTTTTTGCTTGATGCAATATATAGGTGTCCATTGATTAAGTGCCGGGGCAGAATCATGCCCGCCCAGCATCGCTTAATGCTGACCGCATACATTGTCTGCATTTAACATTGCACAAGCATTTCTGGGTGAAATGCTTTTGCAATGCCGCCCCCTAAACATTCGCGGCCAACTGGCCGCTAGCAGGGGGGTGTCAATCATCCCGATATTGTCGGATTGGCATGATAGCAGTCCGCCACCTAAACTATGGGGGTAGATTGCAGCATCCGCTGCTTGGTAATTCTACCCCATATAATTATATATATATATATATATACTATATAGATATATATATATATATAGTATTTTGGGGGAAGAAAAGAAAATAATTTATTACATATTTTTTTGTATTATATACCACTAATATTTTGTGCCTAACCATAATTAAAAAGAAAGAAAATTCAATGCATATTTTTCTATTATTTTTGCATAATACCCTAATGTAATTAAATACATGTTTTAAGCCATATGTTTAAAAAAATATTTACCAAGAAAATATCTTATATTGCATTCTTTGAAGTATTTTTTTTTTTATTTCTCCCTTTAATACTTTGTTATGTTAATATAAAGATAGAACCCCCTATGTTTTTGTTCTGAAACTCAAAAATGAATGATTATTTCTTTCTCTTAAGTATCTGGTATGTATCAGATCAATGGTCCAATTCTCTAGCTCGCTGGTCTGGCGAGAATTTAATAAAATGGGCTGAACAGTGGTTAAGAAGATTAATTCGGGATTATTTTAAAGGCACTTTTTAACTTGGGGAACTGTGGTATCTCGTTATGGGGGAGTTCCCAAAAAATTCTTTTTGCGGAGAAGAGACACTTTCTTTATAATATATTGTTCAGTAAAATAAGCTGATGATTTCTTTCCAAGCCAGTGAATTGAGAAAATCCAGTCCATTATTACCCTACTATAGGGAGAACAACTTCAGGAATTATCAGACTTAAGTTTACAAACAGTTCTTAACTTTACTATATTAATAGGAAGTGATTAGGGATATAAAAGTCGATTAAGGTTAAATTAAAACAAGATAAAAAAAAAAAACCTCATGGAAATATTTACGGCAATAAATAGAAAAATGCTGATGTGTAAAGGCAACAGATAATGCAAATTTAACTATGATAAATTGAGAATCTTCATAACAGGAGCAGATGTCGTGCCTTTGCTTCTCTGTAGAACTTCTGGATGATTACAGAAACCATCATTATCAATGTGGGTTTTGTTGAGGGCTGCAACAGCCCCAAGAGTCCTAAAATTCTATTGATCTTATGTATAAGTAATCACATGTGTTTCCTTGTAATCACATTGTTGAATGCTTTTATCATGTGTGCAGTTTGCATACCCAACTGAAATGCGTTTTGATCCCAGTTAGTAAACATGGTAAAAGCTGATTTTGATAATATTAGATGTTGGAGACAGGAAAGGCGCATCACAGTGTGTATCTATATTAATTCAAACACATTGCACTTTATCTTTCAATCCCAAGAGTGCAACCTATATAGAGTAATAATAATTTCTAGACAAGCTTAGCTTTTGTTCTACAATGTGTGGTGATAAATTAGAATGCAGGAAGGTCTGTGTGTATATATGTAAAAAAAGAATATATATATAATATACCTGTATATATATATATATAAGAGCTAGGAAAGGGGAGGGCACTCTCAGGATTTATATACATCAAAGTTAGTTTATTGTTTATAACAACAACGTTAGACATTCTGTTTTGCCGGTGGTGTTGTGTGCGGCTGCTAGTTTTGCCGTTGTGAGTTGTTCATCTGTCTTGATGAAGGCTTCTATGTAAGCTGAAACGTCGACCTATCCTTATGACTTCTACTAACGTTGTTGTTAAACAATAAACTAACTTTGATGTATATAAATCCTGAAGTGCCTCCCTTTCCTAGCTCTTATCTACAATCCATTGAGGATTTGCACCCAAGGTGCATCATTATTAGTTGAAGCTGGAGTGCTGGAACACGTGCTAATTGTATATATATATATATATATATATATATATATATATACTATATATAATATATATATACACACACACACACATTGCACTTTATCTGTAACTCCTAGAGTGCAATGTGGCTTAGAGGTATGAAATGGTGGCAGGTCCTCTGTGGATCACTCTGGATATGTAGGTACTTCTGATGGTAAAAGAAAATGGCTTGATATATGTGTATATGACAAATGATATGAGTGCAGCATACTCACTCCAAAAGATCTGTATTGTCAGCTGGTCTGGATAAAATCCCCCCCCCCCGTAAACACAAAATAGTGTTGATAAAAAGATACAAAATATTTATTTGTAAGCTCAAAGCGTATCAACATACAAATGCCTTTCTCAAGAGCAATAAAAAACAAGTAAAAACAATTGCTGTGGCTGTGACAAACATCTCTGATAAATAGAGGTGATGGAGGTTCCAATTTCCAGTTTTAACCGAGATTGGGACTCACAAAGTAAACATGTTTAACAGTAGTGTATTTTTATCCCTTAACCAAACTAAACTCTCTAGTAATACAAAACTAAAAACTATGTTGAATTAAACTTTGCATTAATTTGTATTTCAAATTTCGATGTTACATGGGTAAGGACAAAAGTAACCAATCACAGATAGTATAGCGAACTCAATATCCTATAGAGGGACTATTACCTAAAGCCCGGGTTTCAATCGGTAGTGTAAGACAACAAAGTTCCCTATTTCCAGGTCCGAGTTTGTCATGTAATTCTTAGGACCAATGGAAGAGAAAGCTGGCTTGATGTTAAAATTAATTGCGGTGATAGCCCAATGGACGATTTTCATTAGTAACAGTCCACAATCAAGTTGTTGCCAATAATTAAGTTATTTATTATTGCTCTGACTACGCCAATACATGGTTTCCTAGAAGAAAGTGATTACTTTTTTTTATAAGGAGTCTTTACTATTTCATCAACAGAGTATATCATTCTTTCCTCAGTTTGACTGCATCACATATATCGAGGGGATTTTATCCAGACCGGCTGACAATACAGATCTTATGGAGTGAGTATACTGTACCTGTCAGTTAAGAACAGGAAACTGAGGCTACAATTTGCATAGGCTCACCAAAATTGGACTATAGAAGATTGGAAAAAACGTTGCCTGGTCTGATCAGTCTCATTTTCAGCTGCGACATTCAGATGGTAGGGTCAGAATTTGGGTAAACAACATGAAAGCATGGATCCATCCTGCTTTGTATCAATGGTTAAGGCTGGGGGTGGTGGTGTAATGGTGTGGGGGATATTTTCATGGCACACTTTGGGCCCCTTAGTACCAACTGAGCATTGCTTAAACACAACGGCCTACCTAAGTATTTTTGTTGACCATGTCCATCCCTTTATGACTACAATGTACCCATCTTCTGATGGCTACTTTCAGCAGGATAATGCACCATGCAGAAAGCTCAAATAATCTTAAACTGGTTTCTTAAACGTGACAATGAATTTACTGTACTCAAATGGCCTCCACAGTCGCCAGATCTCAATCCATTAGAGCACCTTTGGGATATGGTGGAAGAATTAAGCTATCATTAATAGCCAATAGAATGCGAGCTCAATCCTATTGGCTGATTGGATCAGCCAATAGGATTGAACTTCAATCCTATTGGCTGATCCAAGCAGCCAATAGGATTTTTCTACCTTAATTCCGATTGGCTGATATAATTCTATCAGCCAATCGGAATTGAAGGGACGCCATCTTGGATGACGTTATTTAAAGGAACCTTCATTCAGTGTTAGCCGTTGGATGAAGAGGATGCTCCGTGTCGGATGTCTTGAAGATGGACCTGCTCCATGCCAGATGGATGAAGATAGAAGATGCTACCTGGATGAAGACTTCTGCCCGTCTGGAGGACCACTTCGCCCAGCTTGGATGAAGACTTCTCCCGGCTTTGTTGAGGTCTTTTTAAGGGGGTATTGGGTGGGTTTTAGAGTAGGGTTGGTTGTGTGGGTGGTTGGTTTTAATGTTGGGGGGGGATTTGTTTTTCAGGTAAAAGAGCTGATTACTTTGGGGCAATGCCCCGCAAAAGGCCCTTTTAAGGGCTATTTGTAATTTAGTGTAGGGTAGGATTTTTTTATATTTTTTGGGGGGGGTTATTTTGTTAGGGGGATTAGATTAGGTGTAATTAGTTTAAAAATCTTGTAATTTGTTCATTATTTTCTGTACTTTAGTGGGGGTTTTTGTATTTTAGATAAATTTCATTGTATTTAATTGTATTTAATTTAGGGAAATAATTTAATTATAGTTTAGTGTTAGGGGTGTTAGTGTAACTTAGGTTAGGTTTTTATTTACAGGTCAATTTGTCTTTATTTTAGCTAGGTACTTTATTAAATAGTTAATAACTATTTAGTAACTATTCTACCTAGTTAAAATAAATACAAACTTGCCTGTAAAATAAAAATAAACCATAAGATAGCTACAATGTAACTATAGTTATATTGTAGCTATTTAGGGTTTATTTTACAGGTAAGTATTTAGTTTTAAATAGGAATAATTTAGTTAATGATAGTGTAAGATTCAGCCTGCTTAGTATGGATGAATGTGATATAGGTTTGTAGCACAGTATCAAATGAGAATACTATTACTTGGTAAACCCATATAGATATATGTGCAGTTAATCTAAGATTAATGATTCCCTGCTAAAAATACACACTATAAGTATAATCTGCAATATTAGGAATAATATCAAAATAAATCTTGGAATAAACAGGCTTGTAAAATATAGAGAGGGTTATGGAATAGGTGAAACTTTCCAAATGAATAAGTAAGGAGTAATTAATAATTGAATGCGTAATATTGAAGAAATTGAATACACAGCAAGTAAGTCTTATCCAAGTAATTTAGATAGAATCACATAATGGAGAAATTCAGCAAAAAAAGTTTAATGCAAACCGAGGTATTGTACCTTGCAAACTGTGAGTGCGGTAGGGTAGTGACAAACACTTCCGGGTTCTGTACGCTGCAAGTGCAGCAGGAGTTGAGACACGCTGACAGCGTGTGACATCACGATTCTCCGGTGCAGCCGAAAACAAGATAATGATAATGAAACGGAACAGATAAGTTATAACTGTTTAGAACTTCAGATAACCGGTTATTCTTAATGGGAGCCACAAGGTTGTTTAAAATAACATATGAGCACATAAGATGGTACAGGTAGCGTAAGTCCACAAATAACAGACAGGTCTTGAATAAATGTAAGTACTTGCCCAAACTTAGATTTCCAATATTGAAGAAGTTGTAACAGGCTGGAATACACGGGAGATTCGTAGTAAAATGTTCTTGAAAGAAATAACTCCAGATGTAGATGAGAATAAGATTCAATTTAGAAACTTACAGAGAACTGAGAGGGCTCAGTGTTACTCTAAAGAGAAATAACAAAATACTAAGCAAGGTGTGCTTAGTGATCAGGTGTTTTATGGGAGTGAGTAGGTTATGATTGGTTGATCTCTAATTAAAGAAACAGTGCACCCCTAAACCCTGACATGACTCCCCCCTCAAACAAGCTGATCCTCAGCTTGAAGTCTGGGGGCGATCTGGTTATCTCCTGTGAAATTGGGTAACAAGTCGAGGTGCATTAAGAATTAGATGCGGGTTCCCAGGTGTCATCATCCTCTGAGTATCCCTTCCACCTAATTAAATATTCCAGAATTCCTTGGAAAACCTGAATCGAGTACTTCTTTCACCTCATAGACTTCCGAGTCTTGGATGGAACTGGTCGGGCAGTAATTGGGGTGTATTGTTTCTCGTAGGAACGGTATGGTTTGAGGAGGGGAAACATGGAAAGTTGGATGTATTCTCATAGATGATGGTAAATCTAAAGTAACTGCGTTCTGATTTATTACTCTAGTAATGGGGAAAGGTCCGCAGAATTTTTGCCGTCATTTTTCTACTCGGGTGATGTAGCTTTAGGTTTTTCGTTGACAACCATACTGGTCTCCAATTTGGTATGAAGGTGGTGTCTGTGCCGCAAATCATATAGTGCTTTTTGGGAGTTCTGAGCTTTGGAAATGTTTCTTTGATAACCCGAAAAATTGTCTAGGAGTGCATTATTCCATTCATCAACCAGAGGGAGAATTGGAAAGGAGTAGTACTAACTGAAGTGATGGTTGGATGGTACCCCATAATTTGCAAAGAACGGAGATATTTTGTGGATGAGTTGGTTAGGTTATTGTAGGAAAATTCAGCGAAGGGTAAGGTATGTTATCCAGTTGTCTTGCTGATAGGGAACAGAAACATTGTAAGTACTCATCTAACCATTGGTTGATTCTTTCAACCTGTCCGTTTGCTTGTGGATGGAATGCAGTTGTGTATAGATGAGTTTATGTTAAGAGATTGACAAAGACTTTTCCAAAATTTAGATGTGAACTGAGATCCCCTGTCAGATATCAGAACTGTTGGTACTCCATGAAGCCGAATCACATGTTGTATGAATAGTTTAGCTGTTTCCGCTGAAGTGGGAAGTTTATGAAATGGGATAAAATGCGACATTTTGGTGAAACTGTCAACAACTACCATGATAGTGGTATAATTTTTTGATGGAGGTAGATCCACAATAAAGTCAACTCCTACTTGTTTCCAGGGTCTGTCAGAAGTTGGAATGGATATTAAAAGCCCGTACGGTAATTTCCGCTCTGTTTTGCATACTTGACAAGTAACACAACTCTTTATGTAACTTGAGACAGTTTCCCTCAACTGAGGCCACCAATATGTCCTTGTTATAAGTTCGATGGTGCGTGATTCCCCTGGATGACCAGCTAAGGGTGAATCATGGTGGTGTTGTAGGATTTGATGTCTGAAATCTTTAGGAATATAGATCATATTCTTGTAGTAGTAATAATCCGTCTTTCAGTTCCCAAAGGAACCTTAGGTGTCAGTGGGTGAATTTTTCGAAGAGTTCTTTATATCAGTAAGAAAGTCTGAAGTTAATCCTGATGAAGCGTTCAGAAGGAATTATAGAGTCTAGGATTTTCATTAGGGAATAGGTTCGGATAATTGTCGAGAGAGTGCATCCGCTTTTCCATTTTTGTTTGCAGGGCGGTATAGGATTTGGAAGTCGAATCTTGCAAAGTAAAGACTCCACCCGTACTGTCTAGCTGATAGAGTTTTGTTATTTTTGCAGGTATTGGAGATTTTGGTGGTCCGTGTAAATTATAAGGGCATTTTTGCACCTCTAGTAAGTGTCTCCAGAATTCTAACGATTTGCGGATGGCGAGTAATTCTTTGGTCTCCTATTGCGTAATTCCTTTCTGCTGATGTCATACTTTTTGAGAAATAGGAGATTGGATGTAAAGGATCTTTGGATTTTTTCTGTTGTGAAAGTACTCTGCACCAATCGCAAAGTCTGAGGAATCAACTTCCAGGTACATATTGTAAATCAACATTCGGAAATTTAAGTATGGGTGCTTCTGTGAAAGTTTGTTTCAGGAAGTCAAATAGTTTGGAATGAGTTTGATTCCAATGGAATTGTTGAGTTTGAACCAGTAAGTTGTGTGAGTGGTCTCACTATTGAAGAAAAATTCTTTATTAATTTTCTGTAATAATTGGCAAACCCTAAGAACCTTTGGAGAGAACTTTTTGTCTTTAGGAGTTGGCCAATTTTTCACTGAATCAACCTTCTCGTTTGCATTTGGATACCGTCAGGAGATATGGTGTAGCCTAAGAATGAGATTAGTGGTATTGTGGAATGAACACTTTTTCTATTTGGCATATAGTTTATGCGTTTGTAAACGAGCTAATACCAACGGACATGTTTTATATGTTTCTGACAAGTTGTTGGAGTAGATTAAGATGTCGTCTAAGTATACTACTAGACATATGTCTAATAATTCCCGGAAAATATCATAATGAAGTGTTGGAACGTTGCGGGGGGCATTACAAAGACCGAATGCATCACTAGGTACTCATAGAGTCCATACCGAGTTCATAATGCTGTGAGGCCATTCGTCTCCTTCCCTTATACGTATGAGCTTGTAAGCCCCGCGCAAGTCCAACTTAGTAAAGATGGTAGCATTACTCTAATTTTTCAATTAATTCGGGATGAGAGGTAACGGATAACGTTTTTTTACCGTCCGTTTATTAAGCACTCGATAATCTATTATCGGCTAAGGGATGTGTCTTTGTTGGTTACAAAGAACATTCCGGCTGCTGTGGGTGAAGAAGAGGGTCTGATAAAACCCTTCCGTAGATTATCTTGTAAGTATTTGTTTTAGATGTATCAACTCTGGGTGACTCAATGGATACAAATGACCAACCGGTAAATGTTGCACCTGGAATTAATTCAATTGGGCAATCATATACTCGATGGGTGGAAGAGTTTCAGCCTCAACTTTGCTAAAGACCTCTTGAAGTCCTGGTATGGTTCCGGTATTTGTATCTGTTTCTAATTCTGTGTGAAGCATTTTATGATGTGGGAAAGCAAGTGTTTTCACAAAATTTTGATTGGAAGGTAACAGTTAAAGTAGTCCAATCAATATGGGGATTGTGTGTCTGTAGCCAGTATAAACCTAATACTATAGGAAAATGGGGTGATGGAATTATCATCGAATGTTAATATTCGGTGTGTCCATCCTCAGTAATGACTAATATAGGGTATTGTGTTGTGTGTTATAGGACTATTTGCATCACAGAGCCATCAATAACTTTGATTGAGACTGGTGTTTTCTTCAACACAATAGGTATTTTATTTTTTCAATACAGTAGATTTATCTATAAAGTTGCCAAAGGGCTCCAGAGTCAACGATGGCAGATGTAGACAATTTCTTAAGGTCCCCACTGCAAAAGGAGAGATAGTTTGCAGTAAGAAATTTGTTTATCTAAACTTTGAGTATTGTTAATATGAACAAACTTACTCTTTTATTTTTTCGTAGTGTTGGGCAGGTCCGTAACTGTATGACTGGGATTCGCACAATACATACAGAGGTGATTGGTTCTTCTCCTTATCCTTTCTTCAGGAGTGAATGGTCCACGTATAACTCCTATTTCCCATGGGGGTTACATGCTCCGTAGGAGGGGGATTTTGTATGTGCATAGGTGGAGGTGGGGGCTTTAAATGTTTGGATCAAAATGACCACGTTCCGCTTTGCGTTCCCTGAGCCTACGGTCGATTTGGGTTGCGACTTTCATTAAGGCATCCAAGGTACTTGGAAGCTCTATACGAGCTAGCTCATCCTTGACGGGATCAGACCATCCCAATCTAAATTGGTTTCTGAGAGAAACCAAGCTCCATGCTGAATCGATGCGTACAGCTTAAATTCAGTGGTATATTCTTCCACTGTCTTTTTCCTTGTTTTAAGCTCCTCATCTTCTGTTCAGGCCAGGCCCGTTAGTTTGAATATCAGTATCTCTATATAGCTCATCCATAGCTTGAAAAAAATTTGTTAGTGAGTCTAGTAGAGGGTCATTTGTTTCACACAAATGATCTGCCCAAATTCTGGGTTCGGATCTTAGAAATGATATTGTGGACAAAACCCTTACCCTGTCAGTGGGGTAAGTTTTTGGTTTTAAATTAAAGAGCAAGTAGCAAGCATTTTTAAACTGCCTGTAGGTTTTCCTATCACCATTATATAATTCTGTCAAGCTTATCTGTGGTTCAGAACTGGGGGTTTGTTGTTCTTTTACCTCCTTTATAAGTTCTCTGAGAACCTGATTTTCAAGCTGTAAGTCCAGGATAGCCTGTCCCATTTTGTCTACCTTTTGACTCAGGTTATAGACTACTTGGGGAATATCAGCAGGTTCCATTTTCTTTTATGGCTTAGTATTATGTAAGATTCAAGCCTGCTTAGTATGGATGAATGTGATATAGGTTTGTAGCACAGTATCAAATGAGAATACTATTACTTGGTAAACCCATATAGATATATGTGCAGTTAATCTAAGATTAATGATTCCCTGCATAAAATACACACTATAGTATAATCTGCAATATTAGGAATAATATCAAAATAAATCTTGGAATAAACAGGCTTGTAAAATATAAGAGGTTATGGAATAGGTGAAACTTTCCAAATGAATAAGTAAGGAGTAATTAATAATTGAATGCGTAATATGAAGAAATTGAATACACAGCAAGTAAGTCTTATCCAAGGTAATTTAGAATCACATAATGGAGAAATTCAGCAAAAAAAGTTATAATGCAACCGAGGTATTGTACCTTGCAAACTGTGAGTGCGGTAGGTAGTGACAAACACTTCCGGGTTCTGTACGCTGCAAGTGCAGCAGGAGTTGAGACACGCTGAAGCCGGCTGACTGACAGCGTGTGACGTCACGATTCTCCAGTGCAGCCGAAAACAAGATAATGATAATGAAACGGAACAGATAAGTTATAACTGTTTAGAACTTCAATAACCGGTTATTCTTAATGGGAGCCACAAGGTTGTTTTAAAAATAACATATTGAGCACATAAGATGGTACAGGTAGCGTAAGTCCACAAATTAACAGACAGTCTTGAATAAATGTAGAGTACTTGCCCAAACTTAGATTTCCAATATGAAGAAGTTGTAACAGGCTGGAATACACTGGAGATTCGTAGTAAAATGTTCTTGAAAGAAATAACTCCAGTGTAGATGAGATAAGATTCAATTTAGAAACTTACAGAGAACTGAGAGGCTCAGTGTTACTCTAAAGAGAATAACAAAATACTAAGGAAGGTGTGCTTAGTGATCAGGTGTTTTATGGAGTGAGTAGGTTATGATTGGTTGATCTCTAATAAAGAAACAGTGCACCCTAAAACCCTGACAGATAGTCATTTTTTATTTAAATTTCTTTTAATTATATTAAGTTGGGGGGGGGTTAGGGTGTTAGACTTAGATTTAGGGGTTAATAACTTTAGTTTAGTGGCGGCGACGTTGGGGGCGGCAGATTAGGGGTTAATAAATGTAGGTAGGTGTCGACGATGTTAGGGACAGCAGATTAGGGGTTAATAATATTTAACTAATATTTGAGAGGCAGGAGTGTGGCGGTTTTAGGGGTTAATATATAATATAGTGGGCGGCGATGTCCGGTTCGGCAGATTTAGGGGTTAAAAAATTTCTTTTAGTGTTTGTGATGCAGAGGAGGGCCTCGTTTAGGGGGTTAATAAGTAATTTATGGGTGGTTAGTTGTTTTATGCTACGGCTTTTGTAGTGTAAAACTCTTAACTACTGACTTTAAAAGATGCGGTACCAGTCTTGACAGAAGAGGGTCTACCACTCACTTTTTGAGAGACTTGTAATACCGGCGCTATGCAGTCCCATTGAAAAAAGAAAAGAGGATACGCAATTTACGTACGTGGATTTGCGGGTATTGCCAAGGTCTGGCCAAAAAAGTGAGCGGTACACCTGTGCCTGCAAGACGCGTAATACCAGCGGGCGGTAAAAAGCAGCGTTAGGGACCGGCCAACGCAGCTTTTTAAGCCTAATGCCAAAACTCGTAATCTAGGTGACAGTTACTTAGAGGTTTGCCAGTATTTATGCTGTCCTTCGAGTCTTCTAAGAATTATGATTTAAGTCGCACACTATTTAAATTTATTTTGATGTTATTGGTACATGATAAATAAACAAAACGTATCTTTACAGAAGATGAGCATTATAGATTGTTTTAATAATAAACAATTTATCAGAACATAAGTAATTACAACTACCCTATTAGATAATACATAATAGAAAGTGCACATGCCTAAACTTCTTTTGTATAAAAGATTTGTTTTGAGATATTTCCCAACATTTGGTTTGGGCTGAATATTGGATTTGGATCATTACTGTTATCTACAATAGAAAAAGTAAATATCTACAACTAATTTTAACAGAAATCTTACAATATAGAAATGGAACAATTAAAATAATCTACCTTTTAATGCTATCAGAACATAACAACTAGCTCACTAGTCAATGACTAGCTCACGAGAGTACAGAAATTACACAATACCATGTTTCAATATCTCTAGCCAAAGTAATTTAAAATGTCTGAGCTTTCCCTAGTCTTACATTGATGTTTGTTTTCAGACAATTGTTTAAAAATAGTCAAAATATGATGCAGATTTTCTGGTGACCATACTGTTTTGTCTTTATGCTATATGGCTGTTTTTTTGGTCCTAATTTTATTTGTGGTGCCATGCCAGTATACAATGTTTTGTGTAAGTTTATGGGAATCAAATATTAGTGTAATATTAACATTTTACATTTTGTGCAAATGAGTATTTGAATAGTAGACTGTTATATTTCAAAATTCAAATGTTAACTTTCAATCTTAGAATGTGAAGATTCATTCTACAAAAAGTATTTGAATATTATGACAAAAATTTGCTCATGCCACTATTTTACAATATCTTTTTTCTATTGACTGTGGCTGTATTATTTGTATTTTGCATATTTATGGTAGTTTTACATTATAAAACTCTTTTGGCTAGATTACAAGGTAGATCACAACTGGGGGCTTTTATCTTTACCGCAAACCTTGCACACTACAATTGGATGGTAAAAGAGTTTTTCCCAAATTATCTTAACTTGTCCGACATTTTTTTTAGCACACTATACTTTAATGTATAACATAGGGTGCACTTTTATCGTTCATATTACAAGTGGTGAGTGCTAGAAACTATGCGCTTTTGGAGACTTGAAGTGTTAACGCGTGAAAATATTCATAACAAAACACATGTACGATAAAGTATTTCACTCATATTTATACATATTAAATGTAAAATAAAGTTTTATTGAAAAAAAATGAACAGTGATTTATTGACTGGTAAGTGCGACGTGTATATGTATGTGTGTGTGTATTAATGTGTGCATGTATATAGGTTTTATGTGTATGTGTGTGTACATATGTATGTGTGCATTGTTTTAAACTTATATTACATAGAAAATCATAGTTTAAAAGTCAGTGAAGAAAGTCCACTCATTGACCTTCATCTTAGCTGCTCAAGAGATGGCCTACATGAGTCTGTTATATGAGAGAGATTTAAAGTCCCTAACGCTATTGATTTAATTTGTCTAATGTTAGTGTACAATAGTGTAAATAATTTTTGTGCTCCACTTGTAAGGAACGTTTATTTTTTAACCCAAACAAGATGCCTACTGTACAGTCTGGGTTGGTTTAACACATCTATTAAGGCATACATTGTCTACCACTGGGGTTGACAATCAAGAAGCTGCATTCAAAATTTTGTTTTGATTGGTTCTCTTCATTACATCATACTCTAAGCTTCAGTATCCTTCACAACATAGCTTAATTTCCTTCTAATACAAGGAGAGTCCACAGCTGCATTCCTTACTTGTGGGAAATACAGAAAAACAGTATAATAGACATCTTACAGAAATGTGTCTCCAGACTCCCAAAAGAGTCTAGTCAGTTGTCATGAACCTCAAACATTTTCAAATGGTAACAGGTGTACAAATTTTAGGACATTTAGGCTAGATTTAGAGTTTGGCGGTAGCCCGTGAAAACCAGCGTTAGAGGCTCCTAACGCTGGTTTTAGGCTACCGCCGGTATTTGTAGTCACTCAAAATAGGGGTCTAACGCTCACTTTTCCAGCCGCGAGCTTTTTCCATACCGCAGATCCCCTTACGTAAATTGCGTATCCTATTCTTTTCAATGGGATTTTTCTAACTCCGGTATTAGAGTCGTTTCTGAATGGAGCGTTAGACATCTAACGACAAAACTCCAGCCGCAGGAAAAAAGTCAGTAGTTAAGAGCTTTCTGGGGCTAACGCCGGGTTTCTAAAGCTCTTAACTACTGTACTCTAAAGTACACTAACACCCATAAACTACCTATGTACGCCCTAAACCGAGGTCCCCCACATCGCCGACACTCGAAAAAATTTTTTTAACCCCTAATCTGCCGACCCCACCTACGTTATACTTATGTACCCTAATCTGCTGCCCCTAACACCGCCGACCCTATATTATATTTATTAACCCCTAATCTGCCCCCCTCAAACGTCGGCCTCCACCTGCCTACACTTATAACCCCCTAATCTGCCCGACCGGACCTGAGCGATCTATAATAATAAGTTATTAACCCCTAATCCGCCTCACTAACCCTATCATAAATAGTATTAACCCCTAATCTGCCCTCCCTAACATCGCCGACACCTAACTTCAATTATTAACCCCTAATCTGCCGACCGGAATCACGCCACTATTCTAATAATGTATAACCCCTAAAGCTAAGTCTAACCCTAACACTAACACCCACCCCTAAGTTAAATATAATTTTAAATCTAACGAAATTAATTAACTCTTATTAAATAAATTATTCTATTTAAAGCTAAATACTTACCTGTAAAATAAACCCTAATATAGCTACAATATAAATTATAATTATAATTATAGCTATTTTAGGATTTATATTTATTTTACAGGTAACTTTGTATTTATTTTAACCAGGTACAATAGCTATTAAATAGTTAAGAACTATTTAATAGCTAAAATAGTTAAAATAATTACACAATTACCTGTAAAAGAAATCCTAACCTAAGTTACAAATAAACCTAACACTAGACTATCAATAAATAATTAAATAAACTACCTACAATTACCTACAATTAACCTAACACTACACTATCAATAAATTAATTAAATACAATTGCTACAAATAAATACAATTCAATAAACTAGCTAAAGTACAAAAAATTAAAAAGAACTAAGTTACAAAAATAAAAAAAATATTTACAAACATAAGAAAAATATTACAACAATTTTAAACTAATTACACCTACTCTAAGCCCCCTAATAAAATAACAAAGCCCCCCAAAATAAAAAAATGCCCTACCCTATTCTAAATTACTAAAGTTCAAAACTCTTTTACCTTACCAGCCCTGAACAGGGCCCTTTGCGGGGCATGCCCCAAGAAATACAGCTCTTTTGCCTGTAAAAAAAAACATACAATACCCAAGCCCCCCAACATTACAACCCACCACCCCACATACCCCTAATCTAACCCAAACCCCCCCCTTAAATAAACCTAACCTATAGCCCCTGAAGATCATCCTACCTTGTTTTCACCATACCAGGTTCACCGATCGGCTCCAGAAGAGCTCCTCCGATGTCCTGATCCAAGCCCAAGCGGGGGGCTGAAGAGGTCCATGATCCGGCTGAAGTCTCATCCAAGCGGGGCAGAAGAGGTCTTCCATCCGATTGAAGTCTTCATCCAAGCGGCATCCATCCGGAGCGAAGCGGGCAGCATCCTGAAGACCCTCCACCCGCGGAACATCCATCCTGGCCGACGACTGAACGACGAATGACGGTTCCTTTAAATGACGTCATCCCAAGATGGCGTCCCTCGAATTCCGATTGGCTGATAGGATTCTATCAGCCAAATCGGGAATTAAGGTAGGAATATTCTGATTGGCTGATGGAATCAGCCAATCAGAATCAAGTTCAATCCGATTGGCTGATCCAATCAGCCCAATCAGATTGAGCTTGCATTCTATTGGCTGATCTGAACAGCCAATAGAATGCGAGCTCAATCTGATTGGCTGATCGGATCAGCCAATCGGATTGAACTTGATTCTGATTTGCTGATTCCATCAGCCAATCAGAATATTCCTACCTTAATTCTGATTGGCTGATAGAATCCTATCAGCCAATCGGAATTCGAGGGACGCCATCTTGGATGACGTCATTTAAAAGAACTGTCATTCGTCGTTCAGCGTCGGGCCAGGATGGATGTTCCGCGGTGGAGGTCTTCAGGATGCTGCCGCTTCGCTCCGGATGGATGCCGCTTGGTTGAAGACTTCAATCGGATGGAAGACCTCTTCTTGCCCGCTTGGATGAAGACTTCAGCCGGATCATGGACCTCTTCAGCCCCCCGCTTGGGCTTGGATCAGGACATCGGAGGAGCTCTTCTGGACCGATCGTGAACCTGGTATGGTGAAGTCAAGGTAGGATGATCTTCAGGGGCTTAGTGTTAGGTTTATTTAAGGGGGTTTGGGTTAGATTAGGGGTATGTGGGTGGGTGGGTTGTAATGTTGGGGGGCTTGGGTATTGTATGGTTTTTTTTACAGGCAAAAGAGCTGTATTTCTTGGGGCATGCGCCGCAAAGGGCCCTGTTCAGGGCTGATAAGGTAAAAGAGCTTTGAACTTTAGTAATTTAGAATAGGATAGGGCATTTTTTTATTTTGGGGGGCTTTGATATTTTATTAGGGGGCTTAGAGTAGGTGTAATTAGTTTAAAATTGTTGTAATATTTTTCTTATGTTTGTAAATATTTTTTTATTTTTTGTAACTTAGTTCTTTTTAATTTTTTGTACTTTAGCTAGTTTATTGAATTGTATTTATTTGTAAGCAATTGTATTTAATTAATTTATTGATAGTGTAGTGTTAGGTTAATTGTAGGTAATTGTAGGTAGTTTATTTAATTAATTTATTGATAGTCTAGTGTTAGGTTTATTTGTAACTTAGGTTAGGATTTCTTTTACAGGTAAATTTGTAATTATTTTAACTATTTTAGCTATTAAATAGTTCTTAACTATTTAATAGCTATTGTACCTGGTTAAAATAAATACAAAGTTACCTGTAAAATAAATATAAATCCTAAAATAGCTATAATATAATTATAATTTATATTGTAGCTATATTAGGATTTATTTTACAGGTAAGTATTTAGCTTTAAATAGGAATAATTTATTTAATAAGATTTATTTTATTTCGTTAGATTTAAATTATATTTAACTAGGGGGGTGTTAGTGTTAGGGTTAGACCTTAGCTCTTAGGGGTTAATACATTTATTAGAATAGCGGTGAGCTCCAGTCGGCAGATTAGGGGTTAATGTTTGAAGTTAGGTGTCGGCGATGTTAGGGAGGGCAGATTAGGAGTTAATACTATTTATGATAGGGTTAGTGAGGCGTATTAGGGGTTAATAACTTTATTATAGTAGCGCTCAGGTCCGCTCGGCAGATTAGGGGTTAATAAGTGTAGGCAGGTGGAGGCGACGTTGTGGGGGGCAGATTAGGGGTTAATAAATATAATATAGGGGTCGGCGATGTTAGGGCAGCAGATTAGGGGTACAAGGATAATGTAAGTAGCGGCGGTTTACGGAGCGGCAGATTAGGGGTTAATAATAATATGCAGGGGTCAGCGATAGCGGGGCGGCAGAATAGGGGTTAATAAGTGTAAGGTTAGGGGTGTTTAGACTCGGGGTACATGTTAGAGTGTTAAGTGCAGACGTAGGAAGTTTTTAAGCATAGCAAACAATGGGGCTGCGTTAAGAGCTGAACGCGGCTTTTTTGCAGGTGTTAGGTTTTTTTCAGCTCAAACAGCCCTATTGTTTCCTATGGGGGGAATCGTGCACGAGCACGTTTTTGAGGCTGGCCGCGTCCGTAAGCAACTCTGGTATCGAGAGTTGAAGCTGCGTTAAAAATGCTCTACGCTCCTTTTTTGGAGCCTAACGCAGCCTTTATGTGGACTCTCAATACCAGAGTTATTTTTATGGTGCGGCCAGAAAAAAGCCGGCGTTAGTTTTTCGGGTCGTTACCGACAAAACTCCAAATCTAGCGGTTAGAAAGGTTGTTAACAATCTCTGGATCTGTTTCTGTGGTGAGGAGTGTCCCTTAAGAACTTGTAGGAGCTGTAAACCATTGCTCCATAAACAAAGATAGTATAATGAAAACATTAAAATAACATTTGGGGCATATTAATGACTATTTCGTTAGGTATATAGCATAGTATCATGTCTCACCTCTCATTACACTCTAGGAGGTGAGACACATCAGCAAAGGGAATCATGTGAATAAGCATCAGAGATAGAGAGAAAGTAGTAGAAGTAAAGAGGGGAAGAGGGGGGGACAAAGGCAGGAGGAAGGTCAGGAAAGGGGAGGGAAATAGGGGAATAGTTTATGGAATTATGTTTCAGACATCACTCTTTGAGGAAGCGCCTCCCATTGGGCCCATGTGGTGGTGTGCATGTCTATGGTTCCTCTATTTATACATACCACCTCTTCCATCAATTTAACCTGAGACATAATCTCAAGGACTTTACCTAATGTAGGGGCATTCGGCTGTTTCCAATATCTTGCTATAGCAAGTTTGGTGGACATCAAGAGGTAGATAAGGAGCTGTTTCTGGGGTTTTGGGGTCTTAGACATGTTCAGATATAACAAGCAAGTCTCAGGGCCCCAGGCTCACAGGTATAGAGAGGTGTTTAATTCACATCTAGGACTTTGGTCCATAGCTGCTGTAATTCTGGACAACTCTACCAAGTGTGGACATCGTTACCTCTACGGCCACAACCCCTCCAGCACCTATCAGAGGTACCCGGGGAAAATCTATGAATCCTGTTGGGGACCCAGTGCCATCTTGTTAGAAGTTTGTAGAACAATTCGGAAAATGTAATGCTATGTATTGTCTGTCTGGTATCGGCTATTGCTTTCATCCAGGTCTGGGCGTCAAATACTTTATCTAGGTCCTTTTCCCAAGCTAATATATTGTGTGTCTTTTGTAGTATAGGGCAGTTTAGTAAACATTGGTAATGTGTTGTAAGTGGTCTGTGGTCCTGTATTTTCCATTTTCCACCTAGATTCCTATATTGTTGAGTTACTCGGTTCAGTTTTAAAAAAAATCCAGCTATGTATTAGGGATCTAAAGCGGGTAACTTCAAAGTGTAGTTTACGTGGGATCTTGTAATGTGAAATTAGCTCAGGGCCTGAGGCCCAAGTACCATTGATATGCATGTCTTGTATGGTTGTGATGGAGAGAGCAGACCTGCCAGAGGAGCATGAGTCTGGTAGGCCCCTAAGAAGACCTTGTATACCGTGTATAGGGGATGGATGAGGGGCCACCTGAGGGGAGTGGTGTAATTTATGCCACATGGAAAGGCAGTTGTTTTATCACCAGATTAGGTGGGGAGAGAAGAAATCTGCAGTGTTGTGGGGTCCATATGAGGTCTGACAATAGGATACAGTGGGGTAAGGAAGCTTGTTCAATATCATACCAGCGGGGAAGTTCCCCTCTGGTACCCCATCCCGCTATATGTGTCAGCATAGCAGCCTCATAGTACGTTCGGAGGTTAGGGAGGCCTAGTCCTCCTCTATCTATTGGTGCCTGCAATATTTTCCTTGCTATACGTGGGCGTGAGTTTAATTGAAGTATCTAAGTATGTGTTTGGGAGTTGCAGCGGAAGAGACTTATATAAATAAGTGAATTTTGGGAGAAGCATCATCTTGAATGCGGATATTCTTCCATCCATGAAATTTCTTTGTATCTAGGGAGTGTAAGTGTCTGTTTGAGATTCTGAAGGAGATGGTCATAGTTAGTCGTTACAACATTTTTAAAGTCGTGTGATAGGAAGACACCTAGGTGTCTGATTCCTTTTAAATTCAATTTGAACTTATATTGACTTTGTAGGGTACATAGTTGGGTCACTGGGATATGCAGTGGATAGGCTTCTGGTCTTAGTGACATTGAGTTTGTAATAGGACAATCTACCAAAGAGGTCAAAGAGGTCAAGGAGGTAATGGAGGGATTGGTCTGGGTCCGTCAGGAAGACCATCAAATCGTCTGCGAATAGGCTGAGCTTCTGATATGTCCCATGGACATATATTCCCTTCATACCCTTTCTTGCCTTAATGGCAGCTGCTAACGGCTCAATAGCGAGCACGAAGAGGAGGGGATAGGGGGCAACCCTGTTGTGTTCCATTCCTAAGGTCAAAAGGACGGGAACAAAATCCCAGGCCTCTAACTCTGGTGGTCGGATCAGAGTAAAGAGCTCTCAATGCTCTGCAGTAGCCCCCCCAGTCATACTTTGCCTTTCATCAGAGGAGGTTGGCAGAGAAGTGTCAGAAGATTTAGGAGTAGTTTCTTAGGAAGGATATCTGCCCTTCGAAATGGGACTGGAGTTTTAAGTAGTCTTGTCAGCCTCTCAGTGAGAGCATTGACAAGTTAGAGTCTGGAGATGCAGGTAGAGTCTATTCGGAACCCATCCAGACTCAGATTTACAGCTCCTTAGCAATCAGTATTGACAAGTTTCACTGCCTGCTTTTTCTCACTCAAGTCGATGTCATGAGTGATGCTACAAGACTGTCCACTTGAGAGGCTGTGTTTCTGTTCCACAGCATGGATTCTGGTTAGATCGTTTCAATTTTTACACATATTGCAAACGCTAGAAGACAGAGGTCACAGTGTGGCTCCTTTTATCTATATGGAATCAAGGGTTAATATCTCCTGAGGGGGATTATGAACAGTTGGGTTTAATCATATATGCTTTATTTGATTTTATGCTGTTTTATGTGTAAAATGTTTATGGGCTCATAGGCTGAAATGGAACATACAGGTTTCACTTTCACTTTGAAGGTTGCCCAGCTTAAAAGCGTGGCATGCTTTTTCTCATAGCAGGGATGGTCCTGCATTGCGCACCATGTGACCAGAATGGTTTGAGGCTTCCATTTCCTTTCTCTTGACCAGTTACTACTGGAGAGGAGGTTTTATTCTCTGTTCTGTCTGGGTCAAAGGAGGTGGTGAGTGTCCCAGCCATTGGGGGGTATAAAGATGCAATTTTTTAATTTAAAATAAGTTTGCTTTTTTCAGTAGTCCCTACGGCATATCGGAACTTTAGCTATGGAGGATTCTGATTCATTAGATGGCCTGTTTATATTGTGAGGGAGCTCTGAAATATCCGGCCCCTCTCACTTATGTTCCATATGCCCTTTTGATATGGGGATTATATCAAATAGGAAATAAGGGTTGACATGTTTGATACCACTGAATCACACACCTCTGAGGAGGTCCTCGTCCAGTGAGGTGCATTACCCTCATGCATCTTTTATACACATGCAGCTCGCCCATTGCACCCGGTAATCCTCCAGTCTGAGGGGGGCCTTTTTTTCACCAGTTTCACAGTTTCATATGGTGGTTTCTGCGGGCCATTAGTGCTTTCCCCCCTCACACTGCTAAGCGCAAGTGAAATGTTAAATCTTACACTTCTGCCCAGGTGGCATCATGTAAATTGTCGGATTTATCTGATCAGTTATCTGAGGATGAGGTTCTCTCTGAAACTTCAGAGTATGAACTTTTAGGGTTGGAGTCTGCTGCCTATAATCCTCCGCCTGTGGAGGATCCAGTTTTTTAGATTTAGGAGACGCTTTCAACTACATTAGAGGTTCCAAAAGGCGAGCTGACAGATTAAATTTGATGGCAATTCATTATTTAGGATGAAGTGGGACAGGATTAGATTCCTCTTCCCATTGTCTGCCTTTTAAGGATCTCGGTTCCGGGCTCTCTATGAGGGTTGGTTTCCTTTTTTCCCATCCCTACTTGGTTGGCGCTATTTTTATGGCTTGCCAAACGTAATACTAGCACGTGTGAGGATAGTTTGTCATTCATAGAGCCGCCTGATATAAGGATGGAAACTCTGTTAAAGAGGATGCTTAAACCTATGAGATATCAGTTTTTACTGGTGGTGCTTGTCGCCGAGTTGCTGGAGCGGCTACCTTTTGGTGCGTCCTCCTTTGCAAAAATGATTAAGGTGGAGGATTGTCTTGACATTTTTCAGGAAAGAATTACGTTCTTTTCTGGGTTACTAATTCTTTTATCTGTGCTGTTATTACGCAGATTTATTAGCCTATGGCTAAGACTTCAGGTTTTTTGTTCAGGCCTGTAAGGCGCTCTGACAGATATAACTTCTAACTCTAGTCTCTGTTCCCTCTCCTTTAAAGGAAATAGTTTGTTTGGCTATCTCCACTGTTTCAGGGTTCTAGAGTGCCTTCATAACGTAAGATAAGGAGATAAGCCAGAGCAAACTTAGGCCTAGATTTGGAGTTTGGCGGTAGCCGTGAAAACCAGCGTTAGAGGCTCCTAACGCTGGTTTTAGGCTACCGCCGGTATTTGGAGTCATTCAAAAAAGGGTCTAACGCTCACTTTTCAGCCGCGACTTTTCCATACCGCAGATCCCCTTACGTCAATTGCGTATCCTATCTTTTCAATGGGATCTTTCTAACTCCGGTATTTAGAGTCGTGGCTGAAGTGAATTCTAACGACAAAACTCCAGCCGCAGAAAAAAGTCAGTAGTTAAGAGCTTTCTGGGCTAACACCGGTTCATAAAGCTCTTAACTACTGTACTCTAATGTACACTACACCCATAAACTACCTATGTACCCCTAAACCGAGGTCCCCCCACATTCGCCGCCTCTCGATTACATTTTTTAACCCCTAATCTGCCGACCGCCACCTACGTTATACTTATGTACCCCTAATCTGCTGCCCCTAACACTGCCGACCCCTATATTATATTTATTAACCCCTAACCTGCCCCCCACAACGTCGCCCGCCAGCTACCTACAATAATTAACCCCTAATCTGCCGACCGCCACCTACGTTATACTTATGTGCCCCTAATCTGCTGCCCCTAACACCGCCGACCCTTTATTATATTTATTAACCCCTAACCTGCCCCCCACAACGTCGCCGCCAGCTACCTACAATAATTATTCCCTAATCTGCCGACCGCCACCTACGTTATACTTATGTAATCCTAATCTGCTGCCCCTAACACTGCCGACCCCTATATTATATTTATTAACCCCTAATCTGCCCCCCTCAACGTCGCCTCCACTTACCTACACTTTTTAACCCCTAATCTGCCGAGCGGACCGCACCGCTACTATAATAAAGTTATTAACCCCTAATCCTCCTCACTCCCGCCTCAATAACCCTATAATAAATAGTATTAACCCTAATCTGCCCTCGCTAACATCGCCGACACCTAACTTCAATTATTAACCCCAATCTGCCGACTGGGAGCTCACCGCTATTCTAATAAATGTATAACCCCTAAAGCTAAGTCTAACCCTAACACTAACACCCCCCTAAATTAAATATAATTTTAATCTAACGAAATGAATTAACTCTTATTAAATAAATTATTCCTATTTAAAGCTAAATACTTACCTGTAAAATTAAATCCTAATATAGCTACAATATAAATTATAATTATATTATAGCTATTTTAGGATTAATATTTATTTTACAGGTAACTTTGTATTTATTTTTAACCAGGTACAATAGCTATTAAATAGTTAAGAACTATTTAATAGCTAAAATAGTTAGAATAATTACAAATTTACCTGTAAAATAAATCCTAACCTAAGTTACAATTAAACCTAACACTACACTATCAATAAATAAATAAATTAAATAAAATACCTATAATTATCTACAATTAAACCTAACACTACACTATCAATAAATAAATTAAATACAATTCCTACAAATAAATACAATGAAATAAACTAACTAAAGTACAAAAATAAAAAAGAACTAAGTTACAAAAAAATAAAAAAATATTACAAACATTAGAAAAATATTACACACAATTTTATACTAATTACACCTACTCTAAGCCCCCTAATAAAATAACAAAGCCCCAAAAATAAAAAAAATGCCCTACCCTATTCTAAATTACTAAAGTTCAAAAGCTCTTTTACCTTACCAGCCCTGAACAGGGCCCTTTGCGGGGCAAATGCCCCAAGAAGCTCAGCTCTTTTGCCTGTAAAAAAAAAACATACAATACCCCCCCCCAACATTACAACCCACCACCCCTATACCCCTAATCTAAACCAAACCCCCCTTAAATAAACCTAACACTAAGCCCTGAAGATCTTCCTACATTATCTTCACCATACCAGGTTCACCGATCGATCCAGAAGAGCTCCTTCGATGTCCTGATCCAAGCCCAAGCGGGGGGCTGAAGAGGTCTATGATCCGGCTGAAGTCATCATCCAAGCGGGAGCTGAAGAGGGTCCATGATCCGGCTGAAGTCTTCATCCAAGTGGGCGCTGAAGATGTCCTTGATCCGGATGAAGTCTTCTATATCAACGGCATCTTCAATCTTCTTTCTTCGGGAGCCATCATCTTCCATCCGACGCGGAACATCCTCTTCTCACCGACGCCTACTCGCCGAATGACGGTTCCTTTAAATGACGTCATCCAAGATGGCGCCCCTCAAATTCCGATTGGCTAATAGGATTCTATCAGCCAATCGGAATTAAGGTAGGAATATTCTGATTGGCTGATGGAATCAGCCAATCAGAATCAAGTTCAATCCAATTGGCTGATTGGATCAGCCAATCGGATTGAACTTGATTCTGATTTATTTATTGATAGTCTAGTGTTAGGTTTAATTGTAGATAATTATAGGTATTTTATTTAATTATTTATTGATAGTGTAGTGTTAGGTTTAATTGTAACTTAGGTTAGGATTTATTTTACAGGTAAATTTGTAATTATTTTAACTATTTTAGCTATTAAATAGTTCTTAACTATTTAATAGCTATTGTACCTGGTTAAAATAAATACAAAGTTACCTGTAAAATAAATATTAATCCTAAAATAGCTATAATATAATTATAATTTATATTGTAGCTATATTAGGATTTATTTTACAGGTAAGTATTTAGCTTTAAATAGGAATAATTTATTTAATAAGAGTTAATTAATTTCGTTAGATTAAAATATATTTAACTTAGGGGGGTGTTAGTGTTAGGGTTTAGACTTAGCTTTAGGGGTTAATACAATGTATTAGAATAGCGGTTGAGCTCCAGTCGGCAGATTAGGGGGTTAATAATTGAAGTTAGGTGTCAGCGATGTTAGGGAGGGCAGATTAGGGGTTAATACTATTTATTATAGGGTTATTGAGGCGGGAGTGAGGTGGATTAGGGGTTAATAATCTTTATTATAGTAGTGGTGCGGTCCACTTGGCAGATTAGGGGTTAATAAGTGTAGGCAGGTGGAGGCGACGTTTGTGGGGGCAGATTAGGGGTTAATAAATATAATATAGGGGTCGGCGCGGTGTTAGGGGCAGCAGATTAGGGGTACATAGGGATAATGTAAGTAGCGGCGGTTTACGGAGCGGCAAGATTAGGGGTTAAAAATAATATGCAGGGGTCAGCGATAGCGGGGGGCGGCAGATTAGGGGTTAATAAGTGTAAGGTTTAGGGGTGTTTAGACTCGGGGTACATGTTAGAGTGTTAGGTGCAGACCGTAGGAAGTGTTTCCCCATAGGAAACAATGGGGCTGCGTTAGGAGCTGAACGCGGCTTTTTTGCAGGTGTTAGGTTTTTGAGGCTGGCTGCGTCCGTAAGCAACTCTGGTATCGAGAGTTGCAGTGGCGTTAAATATGCTGTACGCTCCTTTTTTTTGGAGCCTAACGCAGCCATTCTGTGGAGCTCTCAATAACCAGAGTTTTCTAAAGGTGTGGCCAGAAAAAAGCCAGCGTTAGCTACGCGGGTCGTTACCGACAAAACTCTAAATCTAGCCGTAAGGTTCTTGGAAGCTCAGTCCTGGAAAAGATCCAAGCAGAGCAAGAATCCCGCCGAGACTAAGTCCGCATGAAGGGGTGGCCTGGTCCTATTTTGGATCCTGTAGGGGGGCAGACTGCTACTCTTTCAGAGGCTTTGTTCAGAGGCGTGCAGGATCCTTGAGTCCTGGACATCATAGCTCAGGGTTACAAGATAGGGTGTTCAAAGCTCCTCCGCCCAGGGGGAGATTCATCCTCTCAACCTGTCTTCAATGACTAGGAAGGAGGGAAGCCTTTCTGGAGTGTGTAAGGGATCTGTCCTCCTTTGGAGTCATTGTCCCAGTGCCTATTGCAGAGAGAGGTTTGTACTATTCAAACATTTTCGTGGTCCCAAAGAAGGATCAGAAAAGAAATTTCTGAATGTCCCCTCATCAAGATGGAGACAGTAAGGTCCATCCTTCCCTTAATTCAGGAAGGGCAGTTTATGACCAGTATTGATCTGAGAGGAGGCATTCCTTCACCTTCCAATCCACAGGGAACACTTTCAGTTCCTCAGGTTTGCATTCCTGGACCAGCTACTGCTCCAATAATTTTATGAAGGTTCTAGGGGCTCTACTATCAGTCGCCAGAACCTGGGGTGTAGCAGAAGCTCCCTACTTGGACGACATTCTGGTACAAGCACCATCATCAGGCAGTGGAATGGTGATCATTTGGATCTGTCTCAACAGATTTCTCTGGACAACAGGTCGAGAGAAGTGCTCTCTTGGTGGCTCTGTCCGGATCACCTGTCCCGAGGGACATCCTTGTTAAGAGCATCCTGGGTGATTGTGACAAGGGACGCAAGTCTGTCAGGATGGGGAGCTGTTTGTGGTGCCAAGAAGGCACAGGGCCTGTGGACGCAGGATTCTAGACCTTCAGGCAATATTCAATGCTCTGAAGGCTTGGCCCCTACTGTGTTTGTCCCAAGTTATCTGATGCCAATCAGGCAATATAACCTCAGTGTCTTACATCAACCATCAGGGGGAACAAGAAGCTCCCTAGCAATGAGGGAAGTATCTCAGATTCTGGAGTGGCGGAGACCTACAACTGTTCACTGTCAGTGATCCACATTTCAAAAGGTGGGGACTGCCGGAGATAGATCTCATGGCATCCTGTCTCATTCAAAGCTACCCAGATATGGGTCGTGGTCCAGGGATCCTCAGGCTGAGCTAGTAGATGTTTAGCAGTGCCTTGGAGGTTCAATCTAATTTCTCTTTTCCTGCCATTACCACCTACTTCCTTGAGTGGTGGCTTGAATCATTGTTGCCGCGAAGAATATGGTTCACGGATCTAGTGGGGATGTCATCATCTCCTCCTTGGAGGTTACCTTGTCACAGGGATCTGCTGGAACAAGGCCCTTTTCTTCATCAAAATCTAGATTCTCTGAGGCTGACTGCAAAGAAATTGAACACCTAGTCTTAGCCTAGTCTAACCCGTTTACCTTGTCACATCATCATAAGGTGTGGAGGACCTACATATTCTGGTGTGAAGAGCGTGGTTTTGTCCTGGCACAAAGTAAAGGTTGCCAGGATTCTTCTTTTCTCCAGGATGGACTGGAGAAGGGCCTCTCAGCTAGTTCCTTGAAGGGACAGATTTTGTGCCCTGTCTATTTTTAACTGCACAGAGGATCGTTGAGCTTCCAGATGGACAGTCTTTTGTTAAGGTTCTGACTAGGATCAGGACGGTGTTTAGATCTAATGCTCCTCCTTGGAGTTTAAATCTTGTTCTTAAGGTTGGCAACGGGCTCCGTTTGAGCCTATGCATGAGGTTGACATTAAGTTGTTTGTCTTGAAGGTACTTGCTTGTGCGCGCAGAGTCTCTGAGATCACTGCCTTGCAATGCAACCTTCCTTATCTGGTGTTCCATGCTGATAAGGCTGTCCTATGAACCCAGTTAGGATTTCTTCCTAAGGTTGTATCAAATTGCAAACATCAATCAAGAAATTGTGTTTTCTTTCTTATGTCCTAAATCCTTCTTCATCGAAGGAACGTTTGCTGCATAATCTGGATGTGGTTCGTGCCTTGAAGTTCTATATTCATGCTGCGAAGGAATTTAGACAAACTTCTGTTTGTTATCTATTCTGGGAAGCGTAGGGGTCAGAGGGACTCTTCAAACTCCTTATCTTTTTGGTTGAGGCAGTGGCGTATTTAGGTTTTGTGCTGCCCTAGGCACTCAAAATCCTGCTGCATTTCCAAATAAATGTTCACCAGTCAGGACTTTTGTTGATTTTGCAAATCTACTGTATTTACTGGTCCTTTAAAGCTGTAAAGGCAATTTGAGATGATGTAGTGCAGTAGTGGAAAAAAGGATACATTGCCCAGGACCATGCTTGACATTACAGGGGAGCACTTGTATACTTTTTTTTTCTGTATACAATTTTTAATTTCTTAAGGATTGGGATTAGTTATATATAGTTTAGCTATATATTTAGGGTAATTTTTTTAATATTAGGTACTCTCTGAAAAGATTCACAATTGTATCTTTAGCTTAGTCTCTACAGTTTTCAGGATTAAATAATGGTAACATGGCTGAAACGTGTCTAAATATATTAAAAGCTATATAATTTGAAATAAAGCACTTGTAAACCAGTCATTGCTTGTTCTCTTGGGCAGAACAACAGCTATTTGCAAGTATATTCCACTTTAAAAGTACATGCATAATTTTATTTATAAAGAAAGGAACATGCAGAGTTATATTTCGGTATGTTATAGCATTATTTGTTAAAGACAGACACTGTATCTTCATATGTTTTTAATTAGTATATAGCAGTTATAGCTACCATGTGGATGTGTTAAAAGTTCATCATTAGGGACCATCCGCCATACAGGCGCCAGGCATTGTCCCAAATGATAAACTTAGTCTGATACTAATACCGGCTTCACACAACAAGCCAAGGTAAGACAAAAACCGCTCAGCTGCCCTGTGCACGTACTCATGCTCGTCTCTTGTATCAGCGACACCGGTCCTCCCGTAAACATCCGCACCCCAGGATCCAGTGCCCAGGATCAAAGGGAGGCTCCACACTTCTCCCAGCTTCCGCATCATTGTGTGCGAGCCAGAACTGGACTTCTTTACTAATGCCGGCTTCGCCTCTTAAGCCAAACCCGATTGCCGCCTCTTTCCTTGGAGATCACGTGTGCAGACTACAAGAGGGCCACAATTGGTGGACGTCATATGACGTCCAGCGGCAAGCCGGATCAAGTAAATTTTATATTTTTAAAGCACACAGTACACTAAACTAGTGCAGCAGTCGGGGCAATGGACTAAAAGTGCCCCCCCCCCAAATCTGCTGCCCTAGGCACGGCCTTGTTGGCCTAGGCCTTAATACTCCCATGGGGTTGAGGAGTATCATCCACTTAGCATATGAGACAGTGGGACTTACGCCTCCTCAGAGGATTCTACGAGAGCAGTGGCTTCCTCTTAGGCCTTCAAAAATGAGGCCACTATAGATCAGATTTGTAAGGTGGCTACCTGGTCCTCCTTGCATACTTTTTCCAAGTTTGATGTTTTTGCTTCTGCTTAAGCAGCCTTTGGGAGAAAGGTTTTCACAGGCTGTGGTGCTCTCGGATTAGGGTAGGGGCCACCTCTCTTTTTTACCTTCCTGTTAGCATTCAGTGTCCTCTGGAGCTTAGGTATTTAATTCCCACAAGTAAGGAATGCAGCTGTGGACTCTCCCTGTATTAAGAAGGGAAAACATAAATTATGCTTACCAGATAATTTCCTTTCCTTCTGTAATAGGAGAGTCCACAGCTCCCACCTGTGTTTTCCGATTGCCGGCCCTAAATTTTTTATTTATTCTTTTGGCACCTTTTTAACCTTGATATTTCTCCTACTGCTTGTTCCCTCGGCAGAATGACTGGGGGATGAGGGAAGTGTGGGAGGTATTAAAGCCTTTGGCTTAGGTGTCTTTACCTCCTCCTGGTGGCCAGGTTCAGTATTTCCCACAAGTAAGGAATGCAACTTTGGACTTTCCCTGTACAGAAGGAAAGGAAATTATCTGGTAAGCATAATTTATGTTTTTTTATGTAACAGCTTGATTTGTTATGCATGCCTTTATTTTTTACTTCTTTCTCTTCGCAAGATGTTTATTTGTAGTGATAGAAATTTAGTTTTTATTATATTTTTATGCCATTTCATCTCATTAAAAAACTTAAAAGGCAGAATCAACGCCCTTTAGTTTGGGCTCTTTTAAATAGTTTTTATAAATAGTTACACATTTTTACTACTTAAACGGACAGTCTACTCCAGAATTTGTATTACCCATTCCCAAGTTTTGCATAATCAACATGGTTATATTAATATACTTTTTTACCTCTGTGATTCCCTTGTATCTAAGCCTATGCAGGCTGCCCCCTTATTTCAGTAATTTTGACAGTCTTGCATCTTAGCCAATCAGTGTCCTCTTATAAATAACTCCACGGTTGTGAGCACAATGTTTTCTATATGGCACACATGAACTAACGCCCTCTAGCTGTGAAAAACTGTCAAAACGCATTCAGCATTTTGTTTTAATTGGTTCCATATGATTTCTCTTCATTATGTCATTCTCTAAGCTTTAGTATCCTTCACAACAGAGCTTAAATTTTTATGTAACAGCTTGATTTGTTACACATGCCCTTACTTATTTGTTCTCTTCGCAAGATGTTTATTTGTAGTCATAGAAATGTAGTTTTTATTATATTTTTATGCCATTTCATCTCATTAAGAAACTTAAAAGGCACAATCAAGACCTTTAGTTTTGTCTCTTTTAAAAAGTTTTATAAATAGTTGCACATTTTTACTACTTAAAGGGACAGTCTACTCCAGAATTTTTATTACCCATTCCCAAGTTTTGCATAACCAACACGGTTATATTAATATACTTTTTACCTCTGTGATTACCTTGTATCTAAGCCTCTGCAGGCTGCCCCCTTATTTCAGTACTTTTGACAGTCTTGCATTTTAGCCAGTTTCCTCTTATAAATAACTCCATGGTTGTGAGCACAATGTTTTCTATATGGCACACATTAACTAACACCCTCTAGCTGTGAAAAACTATCAAATGCATTCAGATAAGAGGTGGACTTCAAGGGATGAGAAATTAGCATATTAGCCTAACAAGGTTTAGCTTTCAGCTAAGAATACCAAGAGAACAAAGCAAATTTGATGATAAAAGTAAATTGGAAAGCTGTTTAAAATTACATGCCCTATCTGAATTATGAAATTTAAATTTTACTAGACTGTGCCTTTTGTGTGGTAACATCTGCTGATGTGTGGCACGAATAAGATAATTTTTACATTTCAATGGAAAAACTGATGTCTCTTCTGATTTTCATTATTCCATTAAATATGTCAGGGTTTTGTCTTCATCTATTTATTCACCGTAATTTGTTTTGACGTTATATTGAACGCCCAATATGAGTTTCACTATGAAGAAAGTAAAACTCTATCACATTATTATTTGATGAGACTGAATTAGCTGTCCATGTATCATTTATCTTGCTGTATATATCATATGCCTGAAAAGGGATTCAATGTTTAAAACTGATATTAGAAGCAAAAAGATGAGGCCTAGTAGGCAATTCTGCATAACCATACTGACAATCCTCAGCTCTAGTGGAAACATTGCACGCTAAAGTTTTTTGTGGACAAAATATACAGATGTGCTTTACAATGATCCATCATGTGTTATTATACTATAATACATTGTGTGTTATTATATTATAGTATTAATGATATCATACATATGAATATTAATTATTAACATTTGAATATTATTTTTCTTTCATAAGATGGTGAGAGACCATGAGCCATCACATGTGAGATTAAAGGTCCAGTCTCCTAGGAGCAAGCAAAACATCCAACATATCATAGCTTTTAATCTCTCCCATCTTCACATGATCTCTCCAGTAAGGAGTGATGGTGAAATTTGAAGTGATTATCTTTTTGCTGTTTGATAGGGGTTCTCTAACCGATTTGAGACCCTTTTCCTCCAGAGAGAACCTACAAACAGCAGTTCCATGTTAAAGATCTCTAGCACTCTACTTGCACTGCCTTGGAAGGGCCCGTCAACTTGAAGCAGTTTTTTGCAGCTAAGGTGAGCAGGGTAGACAGGGGTGCTGACAGGTAAGTACCATGCCCTTTTTATGCCAGAGGCTGTTAGCATGATCAAGTACACATGTTTTTGCATAGCCGGAGGATATAGTCAAATACCCCATTTAACACTACATACAGTTTTAGGTCATTTTAAAAGCAAAATTCTTAAAAATGGGATGTTGCCATTGTATATTTACCATGTTAAATGTAAATTTAACTGCTCTGCAATGTGGTAGCTGTTTTCTTAAACAGGGAAAAAGCTCTCAGGGGAAAAAATGTTCTTTAGACACTCAGGGGCCGATTTACTAACTGTCGGACGGACTTGATCCGCTGTAGCAATCATGTCCACCTGACATTGCTGAATGCTGACAGCATGCGCTGCCGCTTGCAGGGGGGTGTCAATCAACCCGATCATATGTGGGGCGGAATGATGTCCCCAGCCTCAGAGCAGGCAAACGAGTTAAGGAGCAGCGGTCTTAAGACTGTAGCTTCTTAACTCCTGTTTCGCGTGGAAACAGAGGCATTGGGACCGATATGGGCAATGGTAAATTGGTCCCTCAGGCTTAACAGATATTTCATAATTTTAACCACTTAGTTGCTTGGCTTAGTTAAATTCAACTTAAAAAGCTATTTCATTAAAATTCATTAGTTTCTAAAATGACACTACACAATTACTGTAACCACTTCATGTTTACATTTTAAAACAAATGTTTTCTTTTTTAAGTTGATAGTGTCAATTTTTTCTGAATACCTTCTATGGACTTCAGTTTTACATTGTGCCAATTATACTGTATTCCTCTTGGTGGTTTAACCCTACCTGTGCTCTTATAAAGTATTTATGTATAGTTATCTACTTGTAGATACTTGCCTTTCCTTGCCAAATTCTGTATATTATGAAAAAAACGAGTGCAGCTCATGTCTCTGGACATCATGCTGACCCATTGGAAGGGTAATCTACTGATAATTGAACTCCTCTGCAACAATCTTTGCAATGTAAGGATGTGCTGGTGTGTCCACCCACTCAGTTATGCCACATATGCAGCGTTGAATATCTACTAATATCATTTACTACGGGCGCTATATAGACGACCTGGTTTTGGGAGGGAGATAAGGATTCCATAAACAAATTCCATCATTATGCATTAAATAACAATTTGAATCTCAGCTTTACCATTGAATCAAGCATTGAATCTTGGAATTTTTTGGATGTAACTTTGAAACCACAGGATAGGAATATAAAGGTAAAATTATACCGCAAACCCACTTCAGGTAACCGCATTTTAAAATATGATTCCTGTCATCCACCACACCTTTTGAGATCTATTCCCAAGAGCCAACTTATTTGGGTAAAAAAAAATTGTTCTGATCCTATAGTGTACGAACAACAGGTAGCAAATACTATTGAGAGGTTACAATTACGAGGTTACCCAAAGGCAATTTTGGAACAGGCCAAGGATGTTGTTGATAGAATACCTAGGATTGAATTGCTCAAGTTTAAAAAGAAACAAAAAAGAACAAACATTCAATTTCTCCAGTTTTCACTACGCCATATAGTATGGAATATGGCAGAATTTGTAATTTGATTAGACGAAATCTTCCTATACTCCAAAATGATGAGAGGCTCAGTGAGATTGTGAAGGATGGTTGTAAATTTGTCTCCTGAAAGGCAAAAACACTTAAAAAACATAATATCTCCCTCAATGTTTCCTAAGATAACATCTGGTACATGGCTGCAGAAACCAAATGGTTGTTTTAAATGTAATGCCTCTAGATGCAAAACCTGTTCCCATATTATCCAAGGTAGCTCATGTAGATCCGAGGTACTGGATAAGGAATTTGACATTCGCTATTTTGTAAATTGCAATAGCACACATGTGGTATATCTCTTGCCCTGTCAAGGGTTTAAGATACAGTATACTGGTCGAACCAAGAGGTCCTTAAAAGATCGGTTTATGGAGCATCTCAGATCCATTGAGGATCCTGAGTCCAAAACACCGGTAGCTAAACACTTCAGATATCACCATAACTCTGACAGTACTTTACTTAAAGTTCAAGGCATTGACTTTATACCTAGGCACCCTAGAGGTAGCAACAGGGAAAAGAAATTGGATGAAAGTGAGGTCTTTTGGATCCTCCACCTTAAAACTAGGGTGCCTTCAGGTTTGAACTCAAGAATGGACGTCAATATGTTTATTAAATATTAAAGATTAACAGATACATCTTAACAAAGTATAAACACAATTCCAATACTATTTAATATACTATAGATTGTTGTTGGCAATTGACTTAAATATATTTTTTGATTTTTTGATTTTTAATATTTTTTAATATTGATAAACATGGTATGTACCATATACATTATATAGACTTTATTCATTTTACTCTACATGATTCTTTCTTCAATTGTCTCTATAATAATAGTTATATTACATATATTGCACAAACATTAGGCATTTGTATATATAAATATTTGTATGTATCTTGATACTGTTATCTTGTAGGGCATTGGTTTTGTAACATTAGGGTCAGGTCTTTCAGGGGTTAATTTTGCTAACATAATTTCTGTTTTCCTATTGGTTGTTAAACTCTATTTAATGAGCACTTTACCCCCTGTTGCCTATCAGTGAACAAGTGCCCCAGAGGCATGAAACGCGTATGATGTTGCAGGTGATTTTATTGGGCTGTCGTCCACTTCTATGTTTTTAAGGCATTGCATCTAATAAAGAACTTTGTTTTACCTATCCTACTTGGAGTGCCGAAGACTTCTTTTGTTTCCTTCCTATGTATAGTTATCTACTTGTAGATACTTGCCTTTCCTTGCCAAATTCTGTATATTATGAAAAAAAAAAGTGCAGCTCATGTCTCTGGACATCATGCTGACTCATTGGAAGGGTAATCTACTGATAATTGAACTCCTCTGTAACAATCTTTGCAATGTAAGGATGTGTTGATGGTGTGTCCACCCACTCAGTTATGCCACATATGCAGCGTTGAATAGATTTACTATCTACCAGGGTTATCTCCAGGACAGCTCTGCTTACCTGCCCCCTATTTTAAAGTAATATATCCACTCTGCAATTTTAGAACCAATGGCTCCCATACCTCCACTTGGAACTCTGTGCAATCTTCAGGGTTCTCTAGAATTGACCCTTATTAAGGACTAGATTCCGAGTTGGACGATAACTGTTGCGCTTGAGCAATCAGGGCTTTATTGTGGCTCAGAGGAAAAAAGCCGCTACTGAGCAATAATAAAAAAATCCTTTATTCCAAAAAATAACTGTTGCGCTTGAGCAATAAGGGGTTTATTGTGGCTCAGAGGAAAAAAGCCGCTACTGAGCAATAAGAAAAAAATCCTTTATTCCAAAAAATAACTGTTGCGCTTGAGCAATAAGGGGTTTATTGTGGCTCTTTGCGTATGTTGGAAGTAGGCTGCATATTACAACTTGAAAGCGCAGTTGAATTTAAAGTGTGTTGGGATAGTCCAACTTCAGAGCTCTGGTTAACTGTTACGTGAGTCAGAATAGATGCACAAAACACATCAAACATATACTATACTGTACAGATACACATATAATAACACTGTCTAATAAAAATTATTAAAACAAATATTACATACAAAAGCTAAGAGGACTCAAAAATAAATATGGGGTCTCAGATGTTAGAAAAAAAGGCAAGCAAAGAGCTTTATACACATATAAGCACAAAAATATGTACAGGGAGTGCAGAATTATTAGGCAACTTGTATTTTTGAGGATTAATTTTATTATTGAACAACAACCATGTTCTCAATGAACCCAAAAAACTCATTAATATCAAAGTTGAATAGTTTTGGAAGTAGTTTTTAGTTTGTTTTTAGTTATAGCTATTTTAGGGGGATATCTGCGTGTGCAGGTGACTATTACTGTGCATAATTATTAGGCAACTTAACAAAAAACAAATATATACCCATTTCAATTATTTATTTTTACCAGTGAAACCAATATAACATCTCAACATTCACAAATATACATTTCTGACATTCAAAAACAAAACAAAAACAAATCAGTGACCAATATAGCCACCTTTCTTTGCAAGGACACTCAAAAGCCTGCCATCCATGGATTCTGTCAGTGTTTTGATCTGTTCACCATCAACATTGCATGCAGCAGCAACCACAGCCTCCCAGACACTGTTCAGAGAGGTGTACTGTTTTCCCTCCTTGTAAATCTCACATTTGATGATGGACCACAGGTTCTCAATGGGGTTCAGATCAGGTGAACAAGGAGGCCATGTCATTAGATTTTCTTCTTTTATACCCTTTCTTGCCAGCCACGCTGTGGAGTACTTGGACGCGTGTGATGGAGCATTGTCCTGCATGAAAATCATGTTTTTCTTGAAGGATGCAGACTTCTTCCTGTACCACTGCTTGAAGAAGGTGTCTTCCAGAAACTGGCAGTAGGACTGGGAGTTGAGCTTGACTCCATCCTCAACCCGAAAAGGTCCCACAAGCTCATCTTTGATGATACCAGCCCAAACCAGTACTCCACCTCCACCTTGCTGGCGTCTGAGTCGGACTGGAGCTCTCTGCCCTTTACCAATCCAGCCACGGGCCCATCCATCTGGCCCATCAAGACTCACTCTCATTTCATCAGTCCATAAAACCTTAGAAAAATCAGTCTTGAGATATTTCTTGGCCCAGTCTTGACGTTTCAGCTTGTGTGTCTTGTTCAGTGGTGGTCGTCTTTCAGCCTTTCTTACCTTGGCCATGTCTCTGAGTATTGCACACCTTGTGCTTTTGGGCACTCCAGTGATGTTGCAGCTCTGAAATATGGCCAAACTGGTGGCAAGTGGCATCTTGGCAGCTGCACGCTTGACTTTTCTCAGTTCATGGGGAGTTATTTTGCGCCTTGGTTTTTCCACACGCTTCTTGCGACCCTGTTGACTATTTTGAATGAAACGCTTGATTGTTCGATGATCACGCTTCAGAAGCTTTGCAATTTTAAGAGTGCTGCATCCCTCTGCAAGATATCTCACTATTTTTTACTTTTCTGAGCCTGTCAAGTCCTTCTTTTGACCCATTTTGCCAAAGGAAAGGAAGTTGCCTAATAATTATGCACACCTGATATAGGGTGTTGATGTCATTAGACCACACCCCTTCTCATTACAGAGATGCACATCACCTAATATGCTTAATTGGTAGTAGGCTTTCGAGCCTATACAGCTTGGAGTAAGACAACATGCATAAAGAGGATGATGTGGTCAAAATACTCATTTGCCTAATAATTCTGCACTCCCTGTATACATATATAGACAGTCATTTGCAGTTAAAGGGACATTCCAGTCAAAATATAAATGCACATAGATTTATTGCATCTTTGAATAGAAACATATTTGCAATATACATGCATTGGCAAACATGCTTCTATTAAGAGTTATCACTATTTTAGTGTTAACATTTTTCCCTGCACGTGCATGTGAAGCATAGCTAGATATTCTCACTGCACCCACATTTTAAAAAATACAGCTGCTCAGATCATCAGTAGGGCTTGTATCATGTCAGTAATTAACAAATTGAGTCATTACCAGATGGTACAATCACTTTAGGCTCTCTGAACAAGTGTTGTGTTTAAAATGCTGGTGCACGGTGCATAGTTAAATACACTTTTGAAACAGCTATAGCTTTTATTAGAAGCATTTTTGCTAATGCATGTATATTACAAAATTGCTTCTGTTCAATACCGAAATGCACCCATGTGGTTTCCAATTTTGGCTGGAATATCCCTTTAAGTAGCTATAAAAAAGTAAAATCATATTTATGCATTATTCATATTTAATATAGTGCTTGTGTATTTACTGTAAAGAGGTATAGACATATATTTTACCCCAAAAAATCTGTGATATATAGAAATATTTATTAGAATAAGAATAACAATAAATAGAACATATTCTGCTATGTGAAGAACATTGGAATATGAAATATTCATATTTCATATCTGTTTAGCACACTTGATTATTTGCGCATGAATATGGGTGTTATTTATTTCCCCCACTTTTCACTCTCCATTGAAGTCTAAGGGGCCGATTTATTAACGGTCTGTCCGACATGATCCGCTCAGAGCTGTCTGCATTTAACATCGCTCAAGCATTTCTCGTAAACTGCTTGTGCAATGCGGATCCCTGCATATTTTTAAAGAGCATTCACAAGTAATGTTGCTTACAAACATAGCAACATGTGAAACATGCTATTTTTGTAAGCAAAATTACTTGTGAATGCTCTTGAAAAAGATGGTATTAACCGTTGAAATGCTTTGGGCACAATAAAGCTGCTTTTTTATGAAAAAGCTGGTGAACTTCTCTTTGAACACATAGGAGCCGTTTATCCTAAGCTACTCTGTGAGTATCTACACTTTAAAGCACGGTGTATGGATGCAACAAATACCCTGATGAAACTTTGAAGAAGCTGTGGGGTCTTCCCCAAGTGGATCCACTGGGACCTTTGGTGAACTAGCTCCTCCTTCTACACACAAACAGCCTTTGGGAGAGACTGTGGGAAGGCAGCAGTTCTGAAACCAGAGGGTAGTTGATATCCGTATTGTATACCTTTTTTGTTTCAAACTTTAATGTGGCATGAATGTTTTTGGGGAAAACTCCCCCCTTCCTCAGACCAGAGTTTCCCCGAAACCTTTCAAGCAACATAAATGTTTGATTTGCTATGTGAGTGCCGTCTCATTGCTTGCTGTATTTAACCTGTCTGTTGAAGGTGAGAGTGCGCTATTTATTAGACTGTTTGCTGCCACGTTTTTAACACTAGGTCATCACTCACACTAACCCGATGAGTGCAAACTTTCTTTGCGCTCAAGCGCACCCATTTCATTTCAACTTGTAATATGGGTGCCACTTGTAATCTAGGCCAAAATCTTGACTCTGGCACTCAAGGCCCTCAAAAACACTGCTCCCCTATATCTCAGACCTGTTATAGAGCTGTGGAATCTATTGGCGTTCTACAAAAAAAACGGATAATAATTATCATTGTCCTAATAATAATAATAAAATGTTCATCTAGGTCTTAGTAGTGAAATGCTGCTCTAAAGTTGATTTAAACTATATGTTAACCCATTTTTAGGATTTATTGTCTCTTTAAGACCTATTCTACCACTTATCAAACTCACAGACTAATGGGTGCATTTTAATGTTTTTTTCATATTTCTATGAGGGGATGCCCAACTGTTCTGAGTTAATTTATTTTATTATCATTAATTATAACACATAATCAGCTTGATTATGAGTTTTGAGCCCTATAGAGAAATTAACAAATGCAACAAAGGTTAAACATACGCCTTTTGCGTGCAATATGGTTGCATTAAGCGCCATACCGCACACAATCACAGCGCTGCTGAGACGTGCTCGTGCACGATTTCCTTATAGACATCAATAGGGAGAAGCGAAAAAAAAAACAACTAACACCTGTGATCACGGAAACAAAAGTTCCGTAATGCAGACCCATTGATGTCTATGAGGAAATTAACATACTGTTTAAACCTAACACCCTAAAATAAACCCTACGGCCTGTAGTTATCAAGCTGTCAACCTCAAATACGCTTGAATTCTGCAGCGTATTTGTGGCGAGGCTGATTCGCCTAAGTTATCAAGCCCTACACACCGGCAAAAGTAGAATTTTGTGACATAAGCTACGATCCGCCGGACTCAGTCCGACACAGATCGAATCTTACGTCACTCCAGATGTTCCGAACGCAAGTTTGGCACAATCTGACTACTTTTGCTAGTTATCAAATGACTAGCAGGTACACTCGGCACTTTTCCGGCCCAGCGTACCTGGTTTTCAATCCGCCGCCTTGGAGGCAGCGGATCCCATAGGAATCAATGGGAGTCTGACCATAGCGAAAGTTCATGTTTGCTGCTGCCAGATATACCATTGATTCCTATGGGAAACGTCTGCACCTAACACCCTAACATGTACCCAGAGTCTAAACACCCCTAATCTGCCCCCCCTACACCGCCGCCACCTATATTAAAAATGTTAACCCCTAAACTACCGCTCCCGGGGCCCACCGCCACTCTAATAGACTTATTAACCTCTAAATTGCCGCTCCCGGACCCCTCCGGCAACTACATTACACCTATTAAACCCTTTCCTGCCCCCCTATACCGCTAACACCTATAATACATTTATTAACCCCTATCCTGCCAATCCCGTACCCCGCCGCAACTAAATAAATTGTTTAACCCCTAAACCGCCACTCCCGGACCCTGCCGCCACCTATATTAAACTTATTAACCCCTAATCTGCCCCCCTACACCGTCGCCATTTATAATAAATTTATTAAACCCTATCCTGCCCCCCTAAACCGCGGTTTAGGGGTTAAACAATTTATTTTTAGTTGCGGCGGCGGCGGTATAGGGGGGGCAGGATAGGGGTTAATAGGTATTATGTAGGTGGCAGAGGGGTCCGGGAGCGGCGGTTTAGGGGTTAATACATTTATTATAGTTGCGGCGGAGTCCGGGAGCAGCAGTTTAGGGGTTAATACATTTATTATAGTTGCGGCGGGGTCTAGGAGCGGCGGTTTAGGGGTTAATAACTTTATTTAGTTGCAGGGGCAACAGGGGCGGCGGTATAGGGGGTAGAACAGTATAGTATAGTATAGTATGGGTGCTTTGTGACAGCTTATCAATAAAGCTGTAGAAAATCCGAAGAGCAGCGAGATCGGATGAGTGATAACTATCACAGTCCGCTGCTCATCGCCCCGAACTTGGTGCACGGCTTTTTGACAGCTTTTTTGATAACTTTGGCGAACGTATTCAGGTACGCGGCAGCGATGTGAGGCGAGCTTAGGCGAACATGTTGGGGCCGGCGAAGGCAGGTACGTACGGAGCTTGATAACTAGAGGCCTATGTCTAAACACCCCTAATCTGCTGCCACTGACACCTCCCTACAGTTATTAACCCCTAATCTGCCGCTCCCGATATCGCTGCTACCTAAATATAATTATTAACCCCTAATCTGCCGCTCTCGATAACGCCGCCACTATACTACATTTATAAACCCCTAAACCGCCATCCTCCCACATCGCAACAAGCTAAATGAAACTATATTAACCCCTAAACCTAACCCTAATGTAACCCTTACCCTAATGTAACCCTTGCCCTAACGTATCCCTAACCCTAACACCCTCTAACCCTCTTTAACATAATACAAATATAGCTAAATTAAATTTACACTTATTAACTAAATAAACCTATTAAACCCTAAACCGCCAGCCCCCCACATCGCAACAAGCTAAATTAAACTATTAACCCCTAAACCTAACCCTAAACCTTACCCCCCTAACTTTAACATAATTAAATTAGATCTAAATTAAATTTACACTTATTAACTAAATAATTCCTATTTAAAACTAAATAATTACTTGTGAAATAAAACATAAGCTAGCTACAATATAACTAATAGTTATATTGTAGCTAACTTATGCCTAGATTTAGAGTTTTGCGGCAAAAGGGGTGCGTTAGCTACGTGTGTTTTTTTTCCCCCGCACCTTTTAAATAATGCTGGTATTTAGTGTTGTATGAATGGCTGCGTTAGGCTCCAAAAAGGGAGCGTAGAGCATAATTTTCCGCCACTTCAACTCTCAATACCAGCATTGCTTACGGTAGCGGCCAGCTTGAAAAACATGCTTGTGCACGATTTCCCCATAGGAAACAATGGGGCAGTTTGAGCTGAAAAAAAACCTAACACCTGCAAAAAAGCAGCGTTCAGCTCCTAACGCAGCCCCATTGTTTCCTATGGGGAAACACTTCCTAAGTCTGCACCTAACACCCTAACATGTACCCCGAGTCTAAACAACCCTAACCTTACACTTATTAACCCCTAATCTGCCGCCCCCGCTATCGCTGACCCCTGCAATATATTATTAACCCCTAATCTGCCGCTCCGGACACTGCCGCAACCTACATTATCCCTATGTACCCCTAATCTGCTGCCCCTAACACCGCCGACCCCTATATTATATTTATTATTGAGCTTGCATTCTATTGGCTGATCGGAACAGCCAATAGAATGCAAGCTCAATCTGATTGGCTGATTGGATCAGCCAATCCGATTGAACTTGAATCTGATTGGCTGATTCAATCAGGCAATCAGATTTTTCCTACCTTAATTCCGATTGGCTGATAGAATCCTATCAGCCAATCGGAATTCGAGGGACGCCATCTTGGATGACGTCACTTAAAGGAACCTTCATTCGTCTAGTCATCGGGAGAAGATGATGTTCCGCGCCGGAGGTCTTGAAGATGGAGCCGCTCCTCGTCGGATGGATGAAGATAGAAGATGCCGCTTGGATGAAGATGTTTGCCGGTCCGGATGTCCTCTTCTGCCCGGATAGGATGAAGACTTTATTTATTAGAGTGGCGGCAATGTGGGGGGACCTCGGTTTAGGGGTACATAGGTAGTTTATGGGTGTTAGTGTACTTTAGAGCACAGTAGTTAAGAGCTTTATGAACCGGCCCAGAAAGCTCTTAACTCCTGACTTTTTTCTGCGGCTGGAGTTTTGTCGTTAGAGTTCTAACGCTCACTTCAGCCAAGACTCTAAAAACCGGCATTAGGAATATCCCATTGAAAAGATAGGATACGCAATTGGCGTAAGGGGATCTGCAATATGGAAAAGTCACGGCTGGAAAGTGAGCGTTAGACCCTTTCCTGACTGACTCTAAATACCAGCGGGCGGCCAAAACCAGCGTTAGGAGCCTTTAACGCTGCTTTTGACGGCTACCGCAGAACTCTAAATCTAGGCGTTGGGTTTTATTTTTATTTCACAGGTAAGTTTGTATTTATTTTAACTAGGTAGACTAGTTAGTAAATAGTTTTTAACTATTTACTAACTACCTAGTTCAAATTTATACAAACTTACCTGTGAAATAAAACCTAACCTGCCTTACACTAATACCTACCATTACCCAAAATTAAAAAAAAACCTACAATTACAAAAAATAAAAAAACCTACCATTACAAAAAATAAAACAAACTATCATTAGAAAAAACACCTGAAATTATATAAAAAAAAAAAGATTAATCCTATTTTTATACCCTTAAAAAAACACCCCAAAATTAAAAACCCTACTCTAGAATAAACTACCAAGGGCCCTTAGAAAGGGTCTTTTGGGGGGCCCATAAAAGAGCCTTTTGTAGGGCATTGCCCTGAGAAAACCAGCTCTTTTTACTTTAAAAAGAATACAAACACCCCCTAACACTATACAAACCCCCACCCCAAACTACCAAGGGCACTTAAAAGGGACTTTAGGGGGGGCCCTTAAAAGTGCCTTTTGTAGGACATTGCCCTGAGATAACCAGCTATTTTACTTTAAAAAGAATACAAACACCCCTTAACACTATACAGCCCCCCACCCCCCAAACTACCAAGGGCCATTAAAAGGGCCTTTTGAAGGGCATTGCCCTGAGATAAACAGCTCTTTTAAAAATATACATTACACAAAATAACAAACAAATCATTAAAAATAAAATGGAATTACACCTAATCTAATAGCCCTATCAAAATAAAAAAGCCCACCCAAAATAAAAAAAACTAGCCTACAATAAACTACCAATGGCCCTTAAAAGGGCCTTTTGCGGGGCATTGCCCCAAAGATATCAGCTCTTTTACCTGTAAAAAAAAATACAAACACCCCCCAACAGTAAAACCCACCACCCCACAACCAACCCCCCCAAATAAAACCTTAACTCTAAAATCACTTAAGCTAACCATTGCCTTGAAAAGGGCATTTGTATGGGCATTGCCCTTAAAAGGGCATTTAGCTATTTTACTGCCCAGACCCTAAACTAAAAAAAAAAAACACCCAAAAAACCCTTAAAAAAACCTAACACTAACCCCAAGATAATCCACTTACAGTTGTTGAAGTCCTGTTTGAAGGATCCATCCAGCCGGCGAATTCCTCATTCATGAGGCAAGAAGTCTTAATCCAGAAGGCCTCTTCGATCTTCATCCAGCCGGCGTGGAGCGGGTCCATCCTGAAGACATCCGACGCAGAGCTCCTCTTCTTACGCTTGCCGCCGTAAAATGAATCTTTAATGCAAGGGACACGATTCAAGATGGAATCCCTTGCATACCTATTGACTGAAAGATTTGAATCAGCCAATAGGAATTAGGGCTGCTAAAATCCTATTGGCTATTCAAATCAGCCAATAGGATTTAATAGGTGCGGATAATCCAACTATCCTCATGAGGTGCGCTGCTAGATGATGATTCCGTCTGGTGACGTCACGCCTGTGAGCCGGGTGCATCAGAGTGCGGCGCCTGTTGGAGTAGCTTGGTTGAGCGTGGAAGCTCCGGGCTAGATATACAGATTGGCGGCAGCACAGTGAAATTTCCACCGGAGGGCTTCTACTAACACAGGTCAGCACACCGTTATTGAGCGGCCGTGAAGAGGGGGGATATCGTTTATACACTCCCATGGTGAGATTGAGCGCCGAGTACTCCAGCTGAGCTGAAAGAAATCCCATAGATCGATACAGCCTACAGCCGATTGGAGCTCCACCAGTGACGTCATCTGCCTGGGGGTGTCTGTCGGGCGACTCACAACGGTCCCGACTCGCAGTGAAGGGCACGCTCTAAGTGCCGCCACAATTGTGAGTACCCACTCTGGAAGGGGGGGGGTTTCTTGTATGTGATTTGTCTCCACATCCGAACGTTACTGCTTTATGGGTCTGGCGCCTCTCTTTTTCTCTATCTTGTCTGCACCAATAGGATTTAAGCAGCTCTCATTCTAACACTATACAAACCCCCGGGAGGGCCTCGGTTTAGGGGTTAATAGATTTATAGTAGTTTATGGGTGTTAAGTGCACTTTGTAACAGTTTAGTTATGAGTTTTATGTTACAGCTTTGTAACGTAAAACTCATAACTACTGACTTTAGATGGCGTTACGGATCTTGTGGTTTTAGGCTGTAACGCTCACTTTTTAGCCTCACCACAAAACTCGTAATAGCAGTGCTATGGGAATCCCATGAAAATACGTAATTTTTATGAGTGCGGGACTGACGTTGCGGTACAGGCTAAAAGGTATGCGGTACACCTATACCGAGAAGACTTGTAATGGCTGCGGTGCTGTTAAAACGCTGAAAATATTTACAAGCCGCAAAGCAAAACTTGTAATCTAGCTGAATATTAATAATATTAATAATAATAATACAATTTTATTTATAAAAATTAAAGGCACATAAAATGAAGCTATTGAAATGGTTGTACTGTGCTTTTCGATAGTATTGAAGGGAGGTAAATAAAATGTATTAAAGGGACACTAAACCCAAATCTTTTCTTTCATGATTCAGATAGAGCATGCAATTTTAAGCAACTTTCTATTTACTCCTATTATTAATTTTTCTTTGTTCCCTTGATATCTTTATTTTAAAAGCAGGAATGTGATGCATAGGAGCCGGCCCATTTTTCGTTGAGAACCTGGGTTATGCTTGCTAATTGGTGGGTAAATGTAAGCCTCCAATAAGCAAGCGCTATCCATGGTGCTGAGCCTAAAATGGGCTGGCTGCTAAGATTTACATTCCTGCTTTTAAAATAAAGATAGCAAGAGAACAAAGAAAAATTGATAATAGGAGTAAATTAGAAAGTTGCTTAAAATGTCATGCTCTATCTGAATCATGAAAAAAAAAAATTGGGTTCAGTGTCCCTTTAATGATTAAAGAATTGCTCTTTTTTAACTACTTAAACTTAATAGACCTTTATGTTCCTTAAATACAATCAAAATAATTACTTATAATTATCTTAATTACTTAACATTATGTACCAGACTGCAATAACATACTTCTCCAACATTCAAAAAACGATATAGATTTTTGAATGAAAGGTGGTCAGCTTAATTCCACAACATATAATTTGGAGGCCTTTTTTAGGTGAAGTATAGGATTTAAGAGATTAGTTTTAATATGTTAGGCATGTGTCCAACACAGCAATTCAAAGCTGCCAACAAGTATAAAAAACCTTCTAAATCAACTGCATCTTCCTATAATCCAGGCACAAACATACAATATTAAAGTCACTTAGCAATAAAACAGCGGGGTGTTGGAAATGAAGATATCTTTTAAGGGCAAGAAATACTGTAACTGTATAGCTATTTGAAAGTCTGAGTTGGCAGTGAAAAAATATGCCTTGAGCTGTAAAATCGAAAAATTCTTGAAAAGACAACAAAGACTATATATTGCAGAGTGCTAACTTGTCATATACAGTAAATGAAATGGTCTTGGGAAATATTTCCCTGAACTGTATAATATTTGATCCGTAAATGATACCACATAGCTTTCCAAGCTATTTACACCATGGAATCAGACTGTAATTCCAGATGTGTGTAACATGTAAACAGCTGACCTTATGCTTTTTTCATTTAACGTTCTGTAACATACTGTACAATAGACATAACTAGCAAAGTGGCTATGCAAATCTCATGAATGCAGATACATCTCAACAACTTCAAATGACATTTCCATGCAATAAAAAGCCTTATAGTAAATCTGCCATATTGGTCAGGAATTTTGCAATGTGTATTAATATTTTTGATAAATTTTATAGTGAACATTTCTGCACAAATTTCAGGTAGCTTTACTATATTTGATAGATGTTTTTGCATGTTTCCATTGTTTTGGATTAACTCATAAGTGTTGTATTAATAGTATTTTTAGGACAGAAGTATGTGTTTTGTAATTCATTCGAAACTACTCAGAAATAGCTTTACGGTTCATTAAAGATAATTAAGTTCATAATTATTTGTTCACCTTTCCTGACCCAGTTTTTATGTTTTTCTTTCTACCCAGTTTTTATTTTAAACAGTACGTAGACATTGGGAAGCTTCATAATTTTAGTGTTTAGAACAGAAATTATGTAAGTGGGAACGCAAATGACTTTGCAACTCCATGACATATTCACTGTATGTAAATCATAAAGTATTGTAAGAGCTGTCTTCACTTGAATAATCATATACAAGGAACCAAAAAAAAAACCCTGAAAACTCCACATCTCAAAAAAGACTTTAACAATTCTGAAACTGAGATTAAATACCTTGAGATTATACTAAACAATGTTAAGTATGTGTAGCAGTGTTCTCTCTAAAGAAACCATACATTGCAATCTGCATTTTGTAGTAATTGCTAACTGCAGGGTGTGGTTCCTTAATTAACGATTTCACTGCTGGGCTGCTCACAAAATGTGGCCTTAGAGGGAACACTGACATGTAGTAAAAAATAAACTTTGCAATATATTTTGATTATTTATTTTTTTCTGGTTTCTATCTCTAAAAATGGTGCCGCCTTCAGACTTAACACTAGACTTGTGCAGCATCAAAACATTTGTTTTGAATCTTTTAGAACGAATATTTAGAAAAATATGTTTTTCAGGATATTCGTCTGCCGCCCTATTTGGTATTCGTTTAGTTTAAAACAAAATTAATACTGAATATTTGGGCAACATTTACTTTAATTTTTGCCAGATTAATGTAAATGTTCCTGTATACCGTACAGCAAACCAGAACTTGATAAACAATGCCAATATGCATCAATATGTGGAGAGCCTAAGGAAGCACCTGCAATATGCCTTTGCATTTGCTCAAAGGAACTTAGAGAAGGCTGCAACTGCCACTAAAACCTATTATGATCTCAAAACGTCCAAAATGGAATATGAAATAAATGATAAAGTTTATCTTTATAATTTTGGAAGAGATCAGGTCAAGGAGAAGACATTTCTTCTATAATGGAAGGGTCCTTTTGTTGTTACTGACAAAATATCTCCAGTTGCCTATAAAATAAGGATCCCTAAAATGTATACTTTTATGGACAAATAGGTCCATATTAATCAGTTGCGAGCATGCCATCCTAGATCCCAACTACAAGTCATAGAGGGAGAATGAAGTGTTATATCCCCAAATGCACTAAAGAAATATTCTAGTTTAAAGAAGCTTAGCTAGCGAGCATGAGGGCTCAAAAATAACGGACTCACTTAATAGAAGATTGTCTATGATGTAAACTGTCAAAACACTCACCAAGTACCTTTGAGCCAATTCCAATACATGTGTCCTACATACACTGAAAATTGGAAGGGGGATTTATTTCAGGATATCTGTGAGTGTTATTTAAATAATATATATAGAAATATATATATATATCATTTATACTTGATAAGACCAAAGGGTTCATTATATATGAAACTGGTGGCATCAGTTTTATTTACTATTAATTACAGTTCTCTCTGCCAGATGGTCTGAGCTGGGTAACACAACCCCTGCTGTGACTAGAATACACATTACAAGCCAGAATGTCCCAATTATCCATTCCAAAGGAGGCCTGTGTAATCTATCCGTCTGTAAGAATAGTGGAATATACAAACATACTCAGAGGAAAGAGCCGTTAGCATATAGATGTAAACTGTCCCATTCTAAGCCCCCAATATATATTTCCCAGACAAATTGGCATTTCAAGTCTCTGTATGACATGGGAAACTAGATCTCAGATAAAGGAATTGTGCCTAATTTTCATGTAGTTTAAGATGAAATTAATATATATATATATATATATATATATATTCAGACAACATATTAAATATGAACACATGAATCTGGGAGATTGTCTATGCCTAAGAAGGGTATTATGGGAAGCTGAAAGCCTAAGAATCAAGATTTCAACATGTCTTAACCTATGTATTTTTGAAAACATAGAAGTCTTAAGGATTCGAAGTTTGGACAAATCATATATATAGTTTTCAAACATTAAATATGTACCTCAGACTGTCCAAATAATAGGTACAAATTAATGGATATGAGATTGTCTATTTGTATAACATTAAATATAAATATTTGCTGAATTTAATAAGTAGCTATACAGTCAATTTAAAATGTCAAATTTATTTAAAATTTAATAACCTATTCTTTATATTTTTCAGGCATCTAATAAGTACATATATAATTGGTGGTTTAAATAATATCATATGTTTTATACACTCAGCAAGAGATATACAGATATGAAATATTAATCTTTATATGGGATAGTAATCCAATATAGATATAATTATATGAAACTACATCTGATTGCTGATATCAAGGTATGTATGTGATATTAAAATGATAACTGAGAGAGTAATTGAGTACATGATGAAGGTATTATAATACTTTAAAATCATTATATAGAAAATATTATTTTTAAATGCATTTTTAAGATATTATAAGTGGGGTATATTTATGTTTAATCTTGAAACACCCAGAATAAATTATATTAAATGGACCATATATGGAACATATAATTATTAAAACTAGGAGATTAAAAGTATATAAAAATACCTGAAGCTGCAAGAGATTATTTGATGATCCGCCAATTATCATTGGAATCCTGTATCACCTACATATAGTATCAATACTATCAAACCTATGAATGTGTACTGAGCAGGACTATATATCTTTGTATGTGATTTCCCATCTCCTGTGGCCTGGTCTGGACCATTGAGATCTTTGTGGCGGCCTACTACAAATTCAACACCCCCCCCCCCCCCGGTTTGCCAGGCTGAACAGATGGAAGGTATCTGTTAATCCAATCCCTCATGGAAGACTTCAAGTACAAAATATGCGCCAGGCTTGACGGCCTTACAGACCAATGTCGCAATATGACAGAGCGAAGTGATGTTCCACTACACACTACCAACAAAACTACTGCTCCACTTATTTACACTGATATAAGCATGGAGCAGCCTCCCTGTGGGGAGATAGAGCGGCTACAGGCTAGAGAAGCAGAAAAAGAAAAAACGGGAGATGCTTGTGAAGTGGCTGACTTGCAAAAGTGTGACCTCCTTACATACATGCTCTACACAGGAGGGGGCTGAGGATCATCTACTGCTCAGTGCCAGCTGTACAACATATACCACAGCTGCCCTTTTGATTGCTGCAGAGGCATAGATATTATGCTTCATGGAGTTGCAATAGGGAGAGCAGCCGGCTCCCGCGTGTACAACTCTGCTGCCTTTGGATGTGGTATCACTAACTTGGTGGCTCTGATGACAACTGTGGAAGCAGCAACTTCTCTGAGCTATTAGCTGTTTTCTTCGTGGGAAAGGGGACTGATTAGTGACCTACAAGAGTCTAGAGTCCCATACAGAACTGTGAGTCATGACTTACGGGACTTACCCAGATATACTTGTAAAGTCTTTCTGCATCAGCGTGTAGGCATCGGATAAGTGCAGAGATTTCTGTATCATGCTTGGCCCAGTTAGAGAGATCTCTTATACTCCTCATAATGATTACTTCTTAGTTTGATGCTAAATACTATAATTTATCAATTACACTAGGTTTAAGCTATTGTGCCATTTATCTTTCCTACATGGATGGCTTTATGTATATAGATGTGTGGGGGCAGTATATTTTGTTAGTTGATTCATATTGGTACTATCATTGTATTTATCCTGCATGCACTCCCTTAAGTTCGTGCTTATTATCGTTTATCCAGCAGCATTGTTTGTTTAAGGTAGGGGGTAAAGACTATATAATATCATATATTCTACTTACTAACCAATAAGGGAAAATTGATATAGAGTACTAAAGAAAACTTCAATTAAATGGTATTGTATATGACTGCGCCTGGATAAAGTAACCACGCTCACTAAAAGAGAGCTCCCTAACAAGAAGCCCAAAAGAACAGAGAATGGAAAGAACAAATTAGGAGCGCCTAGAGGCTGAAGGTTACTAATCAAGATGGGACCTAAATTACAGTGAGGAGGAACCTATATTACAATGAGGTTAACATAAGTGCGACCAAATCCCAGAAAAGTTAAAACAAGGTTTTAATAGATGTCCAGATAATAAAAACAAAGGTTCAGTTATGGCTAGTCTGACCGCACATTAAAGATATGGTAAAGAATGCATATAAAACAAAAAACAATGATAAGAGGTATACTATGTGATGTGTTAGTGGTACAAAAAAATTATGATATAACAATACCCGGGTATAGACAGTAAAATCTGTGCTATTAAATTAGCGCCCCTCCTGAGGCGAAATAGTGAAAGTGGAAAAAAGGGGATGGAATGTCCAAAACCTCCAAATAAACAAGGTGAAAAGTCTGTATCCTTAAAAGTGTCCTAAGGTGCTGCAGTGCCATCCTGTGAAGGTGGGTCTCATGGGATCAGTAAACCTAAACTTGCCCAACCTGTGAAGAATAAAATAAAAAATGCAAAAAACAACTACTCGAATTGGGTCTATTAGAAATAGACTCACCAGGGTAGAATACAAGCCTCCTTAAGGACCACTGAGACAGTGGAAACCATTTTGATGGAGATGGCAATCTTAAGTTCCAAAGTGCAGAGGTGAGAAGATATATTTTTATTTACTAGATCTTGGGGGATACAAAGTAAATTATTATAGTATAGGAGTATCAGGTGAGCAAACCCTATGAGGTAGTTTTTATAAATAAGATCACCGCCGAGAGTTTTCGGTATCCACACATGTGCAAATTATTTCTTAAAGATTACTTTATATGTTTTACTACTGAGAGGTTACTGTCTGGAATTCACACATTGGTTAGTCAATTGCCATTGTTTTTATATCAAGTATATGGCCCATGAGTGGCCTATCAGTTTCTCTTTACATATAAACAAAAAATATAAGGTTCTACCTCAGATGGGATCCAAAAGTGTTTCCCTATTATAATTTGCCTCCTATAGGCTTTAAGTGTTGAAAGGGTGCAAAAGTGGCCCTCATTATCAGCTAGGAGGTTTTTTATGTTGTACTAACAGACATGAATATTTTAATCAATGTGGTTCATTTGTACTGTCTACAGTATAATATGGTGCTAAGCATTTTTTATTGTATGTATTTTTGGATTTGTGCATCAGTGTCTCACATTGACATTCATATGTTTTGTACTGTTTGGAGAACTTTAATAAAAATTATATAAAATATATATATATATATATATATATATATATATATATATATATATATATATATATATATATATATATAAAAATAGACATTAGATACAAATATATATAATAACTGTATTTACTGTAAAGCAGTGTTGAAAATGAAACTGTTTGTCTTGTCTGCTGCCCCTGATGGCCTAAATCCAGAATTACAACCAAAATGCATTTGGCTGTTAAAAATTACATTTCCCAGTAGCCAATCAGAGAAGGTGTATCCAAATCTATTGAATGATTAAGAGATGGGGAGGAGTTTTGTCTCAGACATGTAACTCCCTGCACACAGAGAAAAAGAAAACTTGGCTGAAAATTTGTTCTTGGTAACTGTTTTGCAATCCTGCTTGTTGCCATTTTTGCTTATAGAGATACCACAGTTTTCTGTAAGACAAATAAGTTGGGACACTCTTTGTGGATAAGGGACTATCAAGATGAATTCTCTTACAAATGTGCATAATTCTCCTAAAACATATGACGATAGACATATTTGGATATTAACTGCATTCTCGAATTGGTGATCTGGTAAAGTATAAGCAACTGTATATTTAATATTTTAAATCAAAGATATTCTAAAGGTTTAGTTAGATTGTAGTAAGTATACTAGTATTAAATATTAATGTTTAGAAAGAATTTTGTATTTTAATATAAATTAATTAAAGTTATTGCTATATATATATATATATAAAACACGGAAGAGGACTGCACTCTCATACTGGACCGGGTACACATCCAATGACCCTGCAACATGCTTAGCCCTGGGTGCTCACCGGCACTCATAGGAAGCTGTGCTGTCCCCAGAGTCACAGGCATTTAACCCCAGACAGGTCTGGGTGCAAGAACCATAGGGAAAATTACAAAACAAATGATTACAACACACAGATAAAGTCCAGCACTCACAAGCTCTCAGCTAAGATTTAAAAGCAAAAATAGAAAGGTTAATTACCGCATCTGGCCAAATGGGACAAGCCCAGGTATACCACGTCAAGGTCCTTTCCAATACCTGGGACCCTAAAACAGCCACACAATGCAAGCTCTCAAATCCAAACAAACTGAGAACAAGGGAAGGGTGCACAGGCTTATGTAATCACCCTAGACATTTACAAAACACGGAAGGGGACTGCACTCTCATACCGGACTGGATACACATCTAATGACCCTGCAACATGCTCAGCCCTGGGTTCTCACCGGCACTCACAGGAAGCTGTGCTGTCCCCAGAGTCACAGGCAGTTAACCCCAGACAGGTCTGGGTGAAATAATGTTAACCCCAGACAGGTCTGGGTGAAATAATCATAGGGAAAATTACAAAACAAATGAATCCAACACACAGATAAAGTCCAGCACTCACTTACAAGCTCTCAGCTAAGATTTAAAAGCAAAAATGGAAAGGTTAGTTACCGCATCTAGCCAAATGGGACAAGCCCAGGTACCACGTCAAGGTCCTTTCCAATACCTGGGACCCTAAAACAGCCACACAATGCAAGTTTTCAAATCCAAACAAACTGGGAACAAGGGAAGGGTGCACAGGCTTATGCAATCACCCTAGACATATACAAAACACGGAAGGGGTCCCAGGTATTGGAAAGGACCTTGACGTGGTACCTGGGATTTTCCCATTTGGCCAGATGCGGTAACTAACCTTTCCATTTTTGCTTTTAAATCTTAGCTGAGAGCTTGTAAGTGAGTGCTGGACTTTCTCTGTGTGTTGGATTCATTTGTTTTGTAACTTACCCTATGGTTATTGCACCCGTGTTTTGTATATGTCTAGGGTGATTACACAAGCCTGTGCACCCTTCCCTTGTTTCCAGTTTGTTTGGATTTGAGAGCTTGCATTGTGTGGCTGTTTTAGGGTCCCAGGTATTGGAAAGGACCTTGACGTGGTACCAGGGCTTGTCCCATTTGGCCAGATGCTTGTAAGTGAGTGGTGGACTTTCTCTGTGTGTTATATATATATATATATATATATATATATATATATATACTGTATACTGTATATATATTAGAATTTGCCCTTTTGTGGTTAAATAAGAGGTTATTTCAGTTCAGATAAATTGGCATATCAATTGGATGTTAAAGTATTTTGTTATATTGTCTAACTAAGCATTGTTAAGTTAACAGTCTATACTCTGGTATTTTATTGTGGTATTTTAAAGGGACACTGAACCCAAAAATTTTCTTTTGTGATTTAGATAGAGCATGCAATTTTAAGCAACTTTCTAATTGACTCCTATTATCAAATTGAAATGCAAGAATGTAAGTTTAGATGCCGGTCCATTTTTGGTGAACAAACTCTGTTGTTCTTGTTGATTGGTGAATAAATTCACCCACCAATAAACAAGTGCTTTCCATGGTTCTGAACCAAAAAATAGCTTAGATGTCTTCTTTTTCAAATATAGAAAGCAAGAGAACTAATAAATAATTATAATAGGTGTAAATTAGAAAGTTGGTTAAAATTGCATGCTCTATCTGAATCACGAAAGAAACAAATTGGGTTCAGTGTCCCTTTAATGTGATTATTGTGAGTAAAGTTAATTTTAAAGGTATGTTTTTTTTTATCTTTGTAAGAATATTATAACAGCATATGTGTATGGTTGATTCATATTCTAGTTTCTATAAATATAATTCAATGTGTTTAAAGAAATTTAAAGAATTTAGGAATAATTAATTTAAATTGTTTCATATATAAATTTTTAATTGGGGGTTTGTTTTAAAGAATAATAACAAATAAATTGTATTATAACCCTAGTATATAGTGACAGAATACTGGGACATCAATTCAGGAATGACTGACAATCCTATATCTACTTGGGCAGCCCACAAGATTTATCTAAGAGGTCTACTTATAATAGAAAAATCTATTCTTAACATAAAACGTAACAGAGACTAAACCTTCAAAAAAAGATAGATACCCTGAAGAAGCATCATAAATTAGCACACTCTAAAAATATATTTAAACAACGCTTGTCAATATCCTTAGCGATCAGGTGGTTAAAGCGGAATTTTGTCTTAAAGCAAACTATTATATCTATGGTAATAAACCGGATAGATACATGGCACACAAAATACGTGAGAAAATTAGATTAGCTTAACAAGAGATTGTTGACGGTTTTGCCCAATATTACAGCACCTTATACGACGAAACTAAAGTAACACACTCCCCACAGACTGAATCCCTACTAACTGAATTCCTAAGAAAAGCACAGCTGCCTTCCTTATTAGAAACAGACAGAGATGGCTTAAGCCAAGCAATCACTGTCAATGAAATACAGCAGTCCATTAGAGATTTAAAGCTGGGCAAGGCCCCAGGCCCTGACGGCCTCCCTGGAGAATACTACAAATTATTTAAATACTCCTTAATACCTCATCTAGTTACATTTTCCAAACACATTATGCAGGGCTGTGAGATACCTTTAGACCTTCTCAGGACTAGAATTGTTGTGATACCCAAGCCATGGAAAAAAGTGGTGTACCAGCTACAGGCCCATATCTCTTATAAATCAAGACCTAAAGATTTTCACAAAAATCTTAGCGAATAGATTAAAAAATATTCTTCCGGACTTTATACACTGAGACCAGGTTGGGTTTGTGGCGGGTAGAGAAGCACATGACAATGTCAGGCGTATAATAACAACAATTGCCCAATTGGCCGAGATGAAAATGCCTTCTCTGGTCCTATCATTGGACGCAGAAAAGGCATTTGACAGAATTGACTGGGTATACATGTTTATAGTCTTAGATAAGATAGGATTTAAGGGTCCTTTTGTAGATGCTTTTCAAAACATTTACTCAACACCCACTGCAACAGTCAGAGCGGTGGGGCACCAATCCAACATTATAAATATAAAAAATGGTACAAGACCAGGTTGCCCATTATCCCCGTTACTATTCACCCTATGCATGGAACCTCTAGCGGCCTGTATCAGACAATCACCTGACATTACCGGACTACATATTTAAAAAAATGACTATAAAATAGCCCTCTTCACAGATGACGTCCTGCTGACATTGACCAAACCCTTGACGTCCCTCACTAATCTCTATGATATCCTCCACCAATTTTCTGCCATGTCAGGCTATAAAATAAATATAGACAATAGTGAAGCCATGGCAATAGCACTACCAGCCCAGATGAAAAAACTATTAGAATTAAATTTTACATTTTCTTGGGTTAGTTCACATATTAAATATTTGGGAGTCAATCTACCAATTCAACATATGGATTTATACAAAGCAAACTATCTTCCCTTATATAAAGAACTACTTAAAGATATTGCTAAATGGAAATTTCTTAACTTTTCCTGGTATGGCAGAATATCCGTACTAAAGATGAATACTCTCCCAAGAATTTTATATCTATTCTGTACACTACCTATCCCAGTATCAAGAAATGACCTAAAATCACTACAGTCAGAATTCACCCACTTCATAAACAACAAGAAACACTAGATATAGGCAACTAGAAGGCTATGGAGTCCCCAATCTACTAGATTATTATAACTCCTCTAGGATAGCCCAAAATGCATTACTAGGATCTACAAGAACAGACATAGTATGGACTAGACTGGAATCAGATCTGGGAGACTATAACTCACCAGAATACCTGATTTGGGATAAATCCTTACACCAACATGAGAATCAAAATTGCCCTCCAATCACTAGTTTTTCAAACTGTCATTGAAAAACTTTATTGAAACAGGAAAATCTATTACCAGATTTCTCCACTAAAATGCCAATTAGATATCTTGTCCTATCTGAATTTCAGAAACAATTGGACAAATGGGAAAACAAGGGCCTTTACCGGGTAGGAGATCTGTTAACACACAATAAACTTTTAATATTTAACCAACTACAGGATAGGTTGGCACCACTCCCTCTTAAGTGGTATTTATACATACAGCTCACGTCAGCCTTAAGCAGATTTTTACCAAACATGAGTAACCAGATCAGCACTCCTCCGGAGAGAATTTGTAGCTCTAGCACTAGACCAAAATAAACCATCTCACAACTCTATATAGCACTGCAAGCCATGACAAATGACACTAAATCACTCATCATGCTTAAATGGGAAACAGACACCGAAACTTCATTAGATATACAAGAATGGTACGAAGTGTTTCACTCCTCTTGTAGAGGTTTGATCAGTGGTGACTTAAGGGAGAATAGCTTAAAGACCATCTTTAGATGGTATTTAACTCCAGTAAAAGCGTCTCATTTTATGGAGGGAAGAAACAGAAACTGCTACAGGGGATGTGATGCGGTGGGTACTTATACACACATGTGGTAGGGGTTCCCTGAGGTTGCTCATATCTGGGCTAATCTATCTACTTACCTTAGCACATTATTGGATGATAATATCTCATTAACCATGTCTCAAGGACTTTTAAATGTGCCACTCTCAAATTTCCATACACATATTAACACTTTTATTAGGATACTTTGTACAGTAACGAGAATAAGCATCGCCAGATATTAGAAAGAAGAGACACCAACATGGCAGGAGATAATGGACAAATTTTTAATGAAGTACTCACTACACAAAACAGCAGCGACAATCTTGGGGACAGTAGAAGTATTTCAAAATATTTTGTTCTATTGGATGATGCAACCCACTTAATCCACTTTCCTTAGCTTTACATAGTAGACAAGAGAACTACAACAAATGGAAGATAAACACACAAAGATGTAGTTGGCATGGGAAAAGTTAGTTCCATCACTATAATCAATATTCTATATAATGCCTCTCACTCCTCAATAATGAAACTAGATTAAGAAAAATTTGACAATATTGACACTTAAAAATTAATTTACAAATTCCAAAAGTTATTCTTGTTAATTTGTTTTTTGTTAAAAAGTACTGTTATAAACATATACATTTGTCAGGTATTATCTGTTAGTTCTGGAAACATGGTCAGACTGAGCTGTAACAGGCAATATTATCCTCAGCATACTTTCAGACAGTATACATCAACTACTAGACAATCAACATCGAGAAATAAGAGAATGACTAGTTGATAACAGAAAGTATTACGCTTATTTTCCTGATAAACTAAAAACGTACTCAAACGTATATCATGTATATTATATTTAATGATGTTATTCTAATAATAATTATTTGAACATAAAATTAAGATAAATGTATTTTATCAGTCTTTCTAAAATGTTCTTAAAGGGACAGTCAACACCAGAAGTTTTGTTGTTTAAAAAGAGAGATAATCCCTTTATTACCCATTCCCCAGATTTGCATAACCAACACAGTTATAATAATACATGTTTTACCTCTGTAATTACCTTGTATCTATGCCTCTGCAAACTGCCCCCTTTCAGTTCTTTTGACAGACTTGCATTTGAGCCAATCATTGCTCACTCCTATGTAATGTCATATGCATGAGCTCAATGTTTTCTATATGAAACACTTGAACTAATGCCCTCTAGTGGTGAAAAACTGTTAGATTAGAGGTGGCCTTCAAGGTCTATTAAATTAGCATATGAACCTCCTAGGTTTAGCTTTCAACTAAGAATACCAAGAAAACAAAGCAAAATTGGTGATTAAAGTAAGTTGGAAAGTTGTTTAAAATTACATTCCCTTTTTAAATTCTGAAAGTTTATTTTGGACTTGACTGTCCCTTTAATGTGCAATTACTAGTGGTTATTTAAAAAAAAAAAAAAAAACATTGCTCTTCCACCTTATGTCCATGAATGTGTAGTAACTGTTGAGAATAACCGATGACAGTACACTTACCTGTTTAAATTCTGCACCTTGTCATAGTAGACAGACACTGTGAATTGCTAATCACAAAGACATAACCACATTCCTGGTTATTGATGTCACGTTTCAGGGCGAGCAACTATCATATTATTGAAAGACATAATGGAGTGCTTGATGAAAAGAAATATTTCTTACACATTTCAGTACATTTCATTCTGAACTTTTCAACTGTCCTTTGGAACCCCTCCAATAGCAGACTGCTAAATAGCAGCTCTGTCAAATATAATAGTTTGTGAAGCTAAAGCATCAAAATTACCATGCAAACAGTTTAACATGAACGTAGCACAGCTTCTGCACGGTAAGGTGTGAAATGAATACTTTGTAATAAATAGACATACATTTGTAATACATAAGAGAATGAATGAAAAGAAAAAAAGAAAAATAGTTTTCTTTTTAGTTTTACCTCTGCAGATTTCAAAGTTTTCAAGGTAGCTATGAATAAATAAACAGGCAGTTGGAAATGTAAAAACAATCACCTAGATTATGAGTTTTGCGTTAGAGGCTATGCGGTGCTAACAAGCAGTTTATGCTCACCGCTCACTTACAGACAGCGCTGGTATAACAGGTTTTTACAAACCAGACAAGAAGTGAGCATTGAGAAAAATTTAGCTCATTACCGCAATCCAATACCAGCGCTGCTTACGTTAGCAGTGAGCTGGTGTAACATGCTTGTGCGCGATTTCCCCATAGGAATCAACAGGAGAGCCGGCTGAAAAAAAGTCTAACACCTGCAGAAAAGCAGCGTAAAGATCCTTAACACAGCCCCATTAATTCCTATGGGGAAATAAAATTTATGTTTACACCTAACACCCTAACATGAACGTCGAGTCTAAACACCCCTAATCTTACACTTATTAACCCTTAATCTTCCACCCCCGACATCGCCACAACCTACATTATATTATTAACCCCTAATCTGCCGCTCCGGACACCGCCGCCACCTACATTATAATTATGAACCCCTAATCTGATGCCCCAAACATCGCCGACACCTACCTACACTTCTTAACCCCTAATCTGCTGCCCCCGACGTCGCCGCCACTAAAATAAACATATTAACCCCTAAACCGCCGCACTCCCGCATCACAAACATTAGTTAAATATTATTAAACCCTAATCTGCCGTCCCTAACATCGCCGCCACCTGCAAACATTTATTAACCCCTAATCTGCCACCCCCAACGTCGCCGCCACTATAATAAACATATTAACCCCTAAACCTAAGTATAACCCTAACCCCACCAAACTTAATATAATTTAAATAAATCTAAATAAAATTACTATGATCAACTAAATTATTCCTATTTAAAACTAAATACTTACCTGTAAAATAAACCCTAAGCTAGCTACAATATAACTAATAGTTACATTGTATCTAGCTTAGGGTTTATATTTATTTTACAGGCAAGTTTGTATTTATTTTAACTAGGTAGAATAGTTATTAAATAGTTATTAAGTATTTAATAAACTACCTAACTAAAATAAATACAAAAGTACCTGTAAAATAAAACCTAGTCTAAGTTACACTAACACCTAACACTACACTATAATTAAATCAATTCCCTAAATTAAATACAATTAAATACAATTAAATAAAATTAGCTAAAATACAAAAAAAAACCCATTAAATTACAGAAAATAATAAACAAATTACAAGATTTTTAAACCAATTACACCTAATCTAATCCCCCTAACAAAATAAAAAAGCCCCCCAAAATAAAAAAAGTCCTACCCTACACTAAATTACAAAAAGGCCTTAAAAGGGCCTTTTGCGGGGCATTGCCCCAAAGTAATCAGATCTTTTACCTGTAAAAAAATTACAAATCCCCCCAACATTAAAACCCACCACCCACACAACCAACCCTACTCTAAAACCCACCCAATACCCCCTTAAAAAAACCTAACACTACCCCCTTGAAGATCACCTTGCCGGGAGAAGTCTTCATCCAATCAGGCTGAAGTCCTCAACGAATCCAGCAGAAGTGGTCCTCCAGACGGGCAGAAGCGGTCCTCCAGACAGGCAGAAGTCTTCATCCAGACGGCATCTTCTATCTTCATCCATCCGGCGCGGAGCGGGTCCATCTTCAAGACATGCGACACAGAGCATCCTCTTCTTTCCACGGCGACTGAAGAATGAAGGTTCCTTTAACTGACTCATAGTGTGAATATGTCTTGATAAGACTGTATAATACAAATTGAGGCTTACTGAATAAAGATGCACCGTACTAGTGACCGGTGCTAGCAGGCGGACTAACTCTTTACAGTGGTTAGCACACTGATATGGCTCCTTGGTCCACTGTGTCTGGATCTGCACCAGAGTAATCTCGGCCGGGCTCCAAGAACCCTTGTTCCCAAACAGTGGGTTTGGTGTAACGATTAGCTTGCTGTGCGACCAAAAAAGCAATGACAACTCCCGATCAAAGTAAAAATAACAGGCTTTTATTCCAACACTACAATGCGTTTCTCGACCGTGAAATGGTCGTTTCCTCAGGCAATACAATTTGGATAAAAACATCAGAATTTGGCAACATTAAATACATGTGTGAATTTAAAAAACTTCCGTTGATTTCTCCCCTCTGGGAGTTAAACATTATATCACATTATTTGAACATTGACTTTTGCATATACACATCTAATAGTTTTTATCATAAGTGATGTCATTCAAGATGGCGTCCCTTCAATTCCGATTGGCTGATAGAATTCTATCAGCCAATCGAAATTAAGGTAGGAAAAATTCTATTGGTTGATGCAATCAGCCAATAGGATTGAAGTTCAATCCTATTGGCTGATCCAATCAGCCAATAGGATTGAGCTGGCATTCTATTGGCTGTTCCAATCAGCCAAAAAATGCCAGCTCAATCCTATAGGCCGATTGCATCAGCCAATAGGATTTTTTCTACCTTAATTCCGATTGGCTGATAGAATTCTATCAGCCGATCGGAATTGAAGGGACGCCATCTTGGATGACGTCACTAAAAGGTATCTTCATTCTTCAGTCGCTGTGGAAAGAAGAGGATGCTCCGCGTCGGATGTCTTGAAGATGGACCCGCTCCGCATTGGATGGATGAAGATAGAAGATGCCGTCTGGATGAAGACTTCTGACTGTCTGGACTACCACTTCTGCCCGTCTGGAGGACCACTTCTGCTGGATTCGTTGAATACTTCGGCCTGGTTGGATGAAGACTTCTCCCGGTAAGGTGATATTCAAGGGGTTAGTGTTAGGTTTTTTAAGGGGGTATTGGGTGGGTTTTAGAGTAGAGTTGGTTGTGTGGGTGGTGGGTTTTAATGTTGGGGGGGATTTGTAATTTTATTTATAGGTAAAAGAGCTGATTACTTTGGGGCAATGCCCCACAAAAGGCCCGTTTAAGGGCTATTTGTAATTTAGTGTAGGGTAGGGCTTTTTTATTTTGGGGGGCTTTTTTATTTTGTTAGGGGGATTAGATTAGGTGTAATTAGTTTAAAAATCTTGTAATTTGTTTATTATTTTCTGTAATTTAGTCGGGGGGGTTTGTATTTTAGCTAATTTTATTTAATTGTATTTAATTTAGGGAATTAATTTAATTATAGTGTAATGTTAGGTGTTAGTGTAACTTAGGTTAGGTTTTATTTTGCAGGTACTTTTGTATTTATTTTAGCTAGGTAGTTATTAACTATTAAATAGTTAACTATTTAATAACTATTCTACCTAGTTAAAATAAATACAAACTGTAAAATATTATATATTATTAGTTATATTGTAGCTAGCTTAGGGTTTATTTTACAGGTAAGTATTTAGTTTTAAATATGAATAATTTAGTTAATTATAGTAGTTTTATTTAGAGTTATTTAAATTATATTTAAATTAGGGGGGTTAGGGTTAGGGTTAGACTTAGATTTAGGCGTTAAGAACGTTAAAGGTGTTTAGTATAGTGGTGGCGATGTTGGGGGTGGCAGATAAGGGGTTAATAAATGTAGGTAGGTGTCGGTGATGTTAGGGGCGGCAGATTAGGGGTTAATAATATTTAACTAATGTTTGCAAGATGGGAGTGTGGCGGTTTAGGGTTAATATATTTATTATAGTAGTGGCGATGACCGGTTCAGCAGATTAGGGGTTAAAAAATTTATTTTAGTGTTTGCGATGTGGGAGGGCCTCGGTTTAGGGGTTAATAGGTAGTTTATGGGTGTTAATGTACTTTTTAGCACTTTAGTTAAGAGTTTTATGCTACGGTGTTGTAGTGTAAAACTCTTAACTACTGACTTTAAAATGCGGTACCAGTCTTGACAGGAGAGGGTCTACTTCAATTTGCTAAATATACTTGCACTGTTCAAAATAAGATTGGGGATAGACATCTCACACAATAATATCAACATATATTTAAATTGCAAAGAATATTATCAGAAAAATATGCTTTTAAATAAAAAAAAAAAATGATCATATTGTGTGACTAAGATCCCATTTTTATTTAAAAGCATATTTTTCTGATAATATTCTTTGCAATTTAAATATATGTCGATATTATTGTGTGAGATGTCTATTCCCAATCTTATTTCGAACAGTGCAAGTATATTTAGCAAATTGAAGTATATATTTAAATATGCTATAACTATGTGGACTCTAGTGGTAGAATGTGCACCTACACTTTCTTGTTTTTTCAATTAATCATTGTTGGTCACCTTGGTAGCACTTCCACAATGTGTGTGCTAGGTTGCAAATAGTCTTTTTGTGGTGTGCTTAACCAAAAAAAACCCTTTGTTGTATCTTTTAAATTAGGGAGCTGACCAAACCCTCCTTTTGGTTAATGCACACCACCCAGTTCAGGTGTGTTCCAGTTTAACTACTGTGTCATATATATAGCTAAGGAACTCTGCATAGACATAATTTGCTGCAGTGTGGATACTGATTATCAAAAAAGTGCTAGTATATAATTAGTGCGCCAATGGTCTGAAAATCCACTGTCTGTATGACAGTGAGACACAATCACAGTGTTAAAAATCTAAATATATAACTATACGATACAAATCGTTATAGAAAAATACCCCAATCAAATTATATTAGGATACAAATGAATTCTTAAGAAACAAATAAATTCTTCTTAGATATTAAAAGTGATAACATAATATAGTGGTGTCTTTGCAGCAAACACCCCAAAATAATAAGGTGATAAAACTGCAAGGGCACTGTAAATAATAAACACAGCAATGTGATAGAATTGTAAAATATTATAGTGAAAAAGACCCAATGATCAAAGTTCAAAGTGTTACATATATGATGGGCGTAATGTCCAAATCACAGTAGGCAGGCTCTTCTCCAAAAGATCCCTGTTGGTGACCCAGGGGTGGATACTATATAGAAAAAAAGATAAAAGAAGGCGCCAACATAGTGCGGTTACCAATGGGATGGAACACGCTTAGTAAATAATACCAGGTACTCACAGGATGAAAGACACTTGAGAAGTGTCACAGGTGCCTCCTGGACTCTCAGAGTTGTCCAGCTAACTCCCACTCCACTGTGGTGGTAAGGTTCCGCTTGTCTCTACCGATTAGGATGGCTCCGCTAGTGGTTGTGGCTCCCAGCCAGTATTCCAATAGGACTCTCTTGCGGTTTCCCCAAATCCAGCTATCCAGTTAAAATCCGTGCTCTCCGGTGAGAGGTGATACAGCAAGGATAAAAGTGGTTTGTGACGGTGGTAACAAACTACAATATTGCCATTAAAAATATCAGAAAAGAAAGTTCGTGGCTGCAGTAATAAAATCAAAAAAAGACTTTATTTACACAACGTTTCTCGGTCTGTACGTGACCGTTTCCTCAGGTGCATAAGTGTATAATAAAACACATAAAAACCACGAACTTATATCAGTAATACAGCGTCTCCAAATGCATACTGCGCATGTACGTGGGTGTGTCCCCATACTGGGAGTTCCATTGGCGTTAACTAACCAATGAGGTGCTTGTAATCACACACCTCCATAATTACGAGTGTATTGGGGAATTACTCAGTGTGGTTTTAACAAATAGCCCACACAGTTTTAAAAGCCGCAACGGGCCATGGTAATCAATAAATCTAATGAACAGATAACGTACAAGAAAAAATATTATCTAAAAAAAATATATACATGTATATAAAAATATATATAAAAACATATCAATAAAATGTGTAAATATACAAACTACCAGATTGGGCACACCCACTCGCTATGTATACATACATACTATTACTAACGTTCATGAAGTCATTAACTCTTCATAAAATTAGTTCACATACAGATGGTTAATTGCATGGATATAGGAGAGATCTTACATGTAAAATGCAAACTATGAATATAGTAACCTATATGTAAAAAAATATATTAGAAGTATAATACGTCTCTCCCCAAAGATACGATTAATTCCATAATTTGGTTAAAAATGACAGTATTAGATAAATCAATATTCGTCTACGTGATCAGAGAGAAAATTGCTTAACCCTAGACAGAGTGATTAATAAAAAAACTTAGCTAGGGTGAATGAAAAGGATTTAGAACCCAATCCAACCTGACTGTCTAGTTATAAGGACTTGTAATAACTGTGTTAGCTCATTAATGGACATTAATCATGTTGTTTCTATAAGGTGCCTAGACTCAAACTGGTTTTACTTATTTAGAGGTACATAACGTGACATTCATATAAATAGTAACGATATATTGTAAATCAAAATACATTAAATTTTATAACCACATATACATGTTGATGCTAACAGGAGTCAGGAACCAAGTCCTACAAATCTAAATGAAAATACTAATTAAAATGACCTCGAATTAAGATACTAAGTGTTGGGTTTGCTATATGTGGACTATAGTTTGATCACTTGATGATGTTCATTATTCCTCATAATATAGTGCTTATAATTATAGTAAAATTATTTAGCTAACATATACCTAGTGTATTAGATGAAAAGGGTCAAATTAAAGCTAGATGGTAATCTCACATCAATGAAGGAGGATAATAACAATAAGGTTATAATGTGTCTAGCAGTATAATAATATCAGTGTGGAGCCTATATATCAGGGGTGGGTATTAAAGTCCTATATTGAACTAAATACAGAATGACTCATAGTGGATCAGTTAGTTGAAGGCCGCCATATCAATATTAGCGTTTAGGCCACCAGGGGACAGGGTGCGCATCTTCCAGATCCAAAAAGTCTCCCTTTGTCTTAAATGCAAATATCTGTTTCTACCCCATTTGGGGTACACTTGTTCTAGAGGGAATATGCTAAACACATTTGATGTATTAGTATGGCATGTATTAGCATGCCTAGGGACACTATGATTGGCAATGTTTTTACTGATATTCCTTAGATGCTCACCCCATCTTTTTTTGAGGGGTCTCGAGGTCCTACCCACATACTGGACCCCACAGCTGCATTCTAACAAATAAACTACAAAGGCCGAATCACATGTGAAGTGTGTTTTGATATGACATTTTTCCTTACTAATATAGGATGCAAATTCAGTTCTCTTGCTATTTGTGTATTGACATAATCCACAATTAGCTCTATTGCACTTAAAAAAACCTGGTTTGTCTAGGAACTTATTACCTCTTATACTACTTAATTTACTCGTCAGTGATCTTTTCTTCATTACTATTTTACTCGGGGCTAGTACATTCTTTAACGTGGGAGCTCGTCTAAAAGTACAGACAGGTGTATTACCTATACTATCCCTCAGCAAAGGGTCCCCTGTCAAAATGTGCCAGTGTTTGCCTAATATAGTTTTAATTTTATTATGGTTGTTATTGAATTGTGTTATGAATCTGACTTTCTCACTCCCTTTAATAGAACCTCCAATAGGTATAGTCTCCTTATTCTTGGCAAAGAAATCTTCTCTGCATTTATTTCTTGCTCTCTTGTAGCTAGTCTCAATAAGATCTGTGGGGTAATGTTTTTCAACAAACCTTTTCTTTAAAATATTAGCTTGTATATCAAAACTGTCTAAATCTGTGCAATTCCTACGAATCCTACAGAATTGGTTGTAAGGGATATTGTTCTTCCACGGTAAGTGGTGGTTGCTTTTATAGTTCAAATAACTGTTAGCATCCACCGACTTAAAAAAAGTTTTGGTAGAGATGTTACCTACACTGTCCCATGTTAAAATGAGATCCAGAAATTCTATACTAATCGCATCTATTTTAGAAGTGAAGTTCAGACCTAATGAATTGTTATTCAGACTATCCAAAAATTTCTGAGCCAATGATGTGTCCCCCTCCCAGATGAACAACAGGTCATCTATGAAGCGGCCATAGAAAACCAGGTTCGCCCCATATGAGGAAGGATATATATATTGTTCCTCAAAAAATCCCATAAAGAGATTAGCAAAACTAGGGGCGAACCTGGTTCCCATGGCCGTTCCCCTAATCTGCAAGTAAAATTTCTCCTGATATACGAAGTAGTTATTTTTTAATACAAAAGATATGCATTCCAAAAGGAAATCTCTTTGCTTGACTGGCATGTATATGTCCCTCTCCAAGTAATATTGGATGGCTTGAATACCCAGATGGTGTGCAATATTAGAATATAGGGCAGAGACATCACAGGTCAGCCATATCAAATTTCTTCCCTCTTTCTTTATGTGTGATAACTTATATATTAAGTCTGGTGTATCTTTTATGTAGGATTTTAAAGTAATCACAGATTTTTTTAAAAAGGAATCCACATATTCGGATAAATTACAGGTTAAATTATCGATTCCTGATATGATGGGCCTCCCCGGAGGGTCCACCATACTCTTATGTATCTTTGGGAGGTGATAGTAATATGCCATATTTGGTGCATAGGGTATTAAATAGTCTCTCTCTTTCTTAGTAAGTATTCCCTCTAACCAGCCTGCATCAACCATTTTAATCAAGTTAGTTAGAAATTTTGCTGTGGGATTGTATGTTAATAATTTGTAATATTCTGTGTCTAAAAGAATACGATCAGCTTCTTTGATATAATCCTTAATATTCTGGATGACTATCCCACCTCCCTTGTCCGCTTGTCTAATTGCTATATTTTTGTTGGCTGCTAGTCTAGATAAAGCTGTTAATTCATAAGCATTCAAATTAGGATTCTTAATATTTTTTTCAGAAAGTTTGCCAAATTCTTCCAAAACTAGATTTTGAAATATTTCTAGACTAGTTCCTGTACAAGGAGGATTAAAGTTGGATTTAGGGGTCAAATCAGAATGTAAATAATTCTCAAATAATTCATCACATAATATCTCAGGCTCAAAATAGATAATATCTGTCAAGGGCCTTTCTGTCATTTCATTCGTTAGAATTGGTGCATGACCAGTACCTTTGAGCTTCTTGTCACAGAAATATCTTTGGATCGACAATTTTCGCACAAATTTATTTAAATCTACAAATAATTCGAACAAATTGTGATTTCTAGAAGGACAGAAAGAGAGCCCTCTATTTAAAACTCCCACCTCCTCATTAGTTAAAACATGATCAGAAAGATTAAAGATGTTCTCCCTCATTCGTTTAAATTTCTCCTTTTGGGATGACTTAGCTCTCCCTCTGCTGCCACGTTGGCGTATGATCTTTTTTTCGGGGTAGTTGTTGCAATCTCTCTTTCTGGGCCCCTCTCTAGCTGTTTTAATCGTATCGGTGTGTGTCTTACCTGCGGGGAGTTGTAGGGTAATCTCTGTGCCTGATGAAAAACCTGCGGGCTACTCATGGGTTCCCTCTCTTGTCTTTGTACAAAATTGCTATTGTTTGTCATATGGCTTCTAGTGTCATTATGGTGGTTATTTCTAGGGGTATATGTGTTTGGATCCCTTGTGTTGTCTGGGAATCGATGAGATCTATAGTGATGGTGGCCAAATTCATTTTGGTGGTCCCTATTGGACCAATGTCTCCAATCTCTATTAAACTCGTTTCTAGGCGTGTAACTAAAGTTTTGTTTATAACTATAGTTATAATTATCATCCCCTCTCTCATGGTGGGAGACTTGATTCCCATAGTTGGAGAGATAATTACTGTTACCCACAGAATGATTGGATATATAATTACTATTGCTAGCAGAATTCTTTCTATTTCTAATAAAATTATTATTCCTAAATTGGACATTTTTCTTTTTGTCCTTGGGTTTTTTGTAATCAACTTTAACCCAGGTGTCTGGTCCAATTGCATTCGAGACAGGCTCCTGATTATCAGATTCTTCTAATTTATTCCTAGAGTGTGAGTCATATACTTTATCCTCTAAATAGTCTTGTTCATCCCTCGCTAACTTTTTAATTTTGGTGGATATAATTTTCTTTTGGAATACATCAGATTTCTCCTGTACCTCTTGGGTAAATTTAGCATAATCTGTATTAGACTCAAACTTAAGTAAACAATTTTGGATTTCCTCTATCTCTGTCTCTACTTTATTCAAAAGGGTCTCCCGAAATTCAATTAAAAGATCTATAAGTTTAAAAGAACATTCAGTTAAAATACTAAGCCATTTGGTAGTAAGTTCCGGATCATGTTTAAAAGAACACTGTTTGGATATCCTTAGACCCCTTGGTATATGCCCTTTTTCTTTATATTTACGAAGTGTATCTATATCCCACCAGTGTCTATGTTCGTTCTTAAGTGCTTCCTCTAATTTGTTAAATAATTGAACCATAGATAGATCACTGGTGGATTCATTACACATATCTATAGTATTATCATTGCAGCTTAGGGCTTTTCTATTGTTGATCCTTTGATCTTTGCTCTGCATTGTACTACTAAGTGATAAATTCTGATAGGGAATAATAAGTGTACTAAATAGAAAAAATGTGTCAATAATTATAATGTGATAAAGTTATCTAATGAAGTGAATCAAATAAATAATTATATGAGATGTGTATAAAAAATATAATTTTGTAATGTATTCAATGATGCCCACAATACTCTAGTGATATATAATAGTGGGTGATCGAAAGTGAACTATTGTGAAGTAATTAAAATATTCAAACCTAGTCGCAACCTAATCGATTCCCAAAAAAGATGATCAAAAAAGTGCTAGTATATAATTAGTGCGCCAATGGTCTGAAAATCCACTGTCTGTATGACAGTGAGACACAATCACAGTGTTAAAAATCTAAATATATAACTATACGATACAAATCGTTATAGAAAAATACCCCAATCAAATTATATTAGGATACAAATGAATTCTTAAGAAACAAATAAATTCTTCTTAGATATTAAAAGTGATAACATAATATAGTGGTGTCTTTGCAGCAAACACCCCAAAATAATAAGGTGATAAAACTGCAAGGGCACTGTAAATAATAAACACAGCAATGTGATAGAATTGTAAAATATTATAGTGAAAAAGTCCCAATGATCAAAGTTCAAAGTGTTACATATATGATGGGCGTAATGTCCAAATCACAGTAGGCAGGCTCTTCTCCAAAAGATCCCTGTTGGGCCCCGAGTAAAATAGTAATGAAGAAAAGATCACTGACGAGTAAATTAAGTAGTATAAGAGGTAATAAGTTCCTAGACAAACCAGGTTTTTTTAAGTGCAATAGAGCTAATTGTGGATTATGTCAATACACAAATAGCAAGAGAACTGAATTTGCATCCTATATTAGTAAGGAAAAATGTCATATCAAAACACACTTCACATGTGATTCGGCCTTTGTAGTTTATTTGTTAGAATGCAGCTGTGGGGTCCAGTATGTGGGTAGGACCTCGAGACCCCTCAAAAAAAGATGGGGTGAGCATCTAAGGAATATCAGTAAAAACATTGCCAATCATAGTGTCCCTAGGCATGCTAATACATGCCATACTAATACATCAAATGTGTTTAGCATATTCCCTCTAGAACAAGTGTACCCCAAATGGGGTAGAAACAGATATTTGCATTTAAGACAAAGGGAGACTTTTTGGATCTGGAAGATGCGCACCCTGTCCCCTGGTGGCCTAAACGCTAATATTGATATGGCGGCCTTCAACTAACTGATCCACTATGAGTCATTCTGTATTTAGTTCAATATAGGACTTTAATACCCACCCCTGATATATAGGCTCCACACTGATATTATTATACTGCTAGACACATTATAACCTTATTGTTATTATCCTCCTTCATTGATGTGAGATTACCATCTAGCTTTAATTTGACCCTTTTCATCTAATACACTAGGTATATGTTAGCTAAATAATTTTACTATAATTATAAGCACTATATTATGAGGAATAATGAACATCATCAAGTGATCAAACTATAGTCCACATATAGCAAACCCAACACTTAGTATCTTAATTCGAGGTCATTTTAATTAGTATTTTCATTTAGATTTGTAGGACTTGGTTCCTGACTCCTGTTAGCATCAACATGTATATGTGGTTATAAAATTTAATGTATTTTGATTTACAATATATCGTTACTATTTATATGAATGTCACGTTATGTACCTCTAAATAAGTAAAACCAGTTTGAGTCTAGGCACCTTATAGACACAACATGATTAATGTCCATTAATGAGCTAACACAGTTATTACAAGTCCTTATAACTAGACAGTCAGGTTGGATTGGGTTCTAAATCCTTTTCATTCACCCTAGCTAAGTTTTTTTATTAATCACTCTGTCTAGGGTTAAGCAATTTTCTCTCTGATCACGTAGACGAATATTGATTTATCTAATACTGTCATTTTTAACCAAATTATGGAATTAATCGTATCTTTGGGGAGAGACGTATTATACTTCTAATATATTTTTTTACATATAGGTTACTATATTCATAGTTTGCATTTTACATGTAAGATCTCTCCTATATCCATGCAATTAACCATCTGTATGTGAACTAATTTTATGAAGAGTTAATGACTTCATGAACGTTAGTAATAGTATGTATGTATACATAGCGAGTGGGTGTGCCCAATCTGGTAGTTTGTATATTTACACATTTTATTGATATGTTTTTATATATATTTTTATATACATGTATATATTTTTTTTAGATAATATTTTTTCTTGTACGTTATCTGTTCATTAGATTTATTGATTACCATGGCCCGTTGCGGCTTTTAAAACTGTGTGGGCTATTTGTTAAAACCACACTGAGTAATTCCCCAATACACTCGTAATTATGGAGGTGTGTGATTACAAGCACCTCATTGGTTAGTTAACGCCAATGGAACTCCCAGTATGGGGACACACCCACGTACATGCGCAGTATGCATTTGGAGACGCTGTATTACTGATATAAGTTCGTGGTTTTTATGTGTTTTATTATACACTTATGCACCTGAGGAAACGGTCACGTACAGACCGAGAAACGTTGTGTAAATAAAGTCTTTTTTTGATTTTATTACTGCAGCCACGAACTTTCTTTTCTGATATTTTTAATGGCAATATTGTAGTTTGTTACCACCGTCACAAACCACTTTTATCCTTGCTGTATCACCTCTCACCGGAGAGCACGGATTTTAACTGGATAGCTGGATTTGGGGAAACCGCAAGAGAGTCCTATTGGAATACTGGCTGGGAGCCACAACCACTAGCGGAGCCATCCTAATCGGTAGAGACAAGCGGAACCTTACCACCACAGTGGAGTGGGAGTTAGCTGGACAACTCTGAGAGTCCAGGAGGCACCTGTGACACTTCTCAAGTGTCTTTCATCCTGTGAGTACCTGGTATTATTTACTAAGCGTGTTCCATCCCATTGGTAACCGCACTATGTTGGCGCCTTCTTTTATCTTTTTTTCTATATAGTATCCACCCCTGGGTCACCAACAGGGATCTTTTGGAGAAGAGCCTGCCTACTGTGATTTGGACATTACGCCCATCATATATGTAACACTTTGAACTTTGATCATTGGGACTTTTTCACTATAATATTTTACAATTCTATCACATTGCTGTGTTTATTATTTACAGTGCCCTTGCAGTTTTATCACCTTATTATTTTGGGGTGTTTGCTGCAAAGACACCACTATATTATGTTATCACTTTTAATATCTAAGAAGAATTTATTTGTTTCTTAAGAATTCATTTGTATCCTAATATAATTTGATTGGGGTATTTTTCTATAACGATTTGTATCGTATAGTTATATATTTAGATTTTTAACACTGTGATTGTGTCTCACTGTCATACAGACAGTGGATTTTCAGACCATTGGCGCACTAATTATATACTAGCACTTTTTTGATCATCTTTTTTGGGAATCGATTAGGTTGCGACTAGGTTTGAATATTTTAATTACTTCACAATAGTTCACTTTCGATCACCCACTATTATATATCACTAGAGTATTGTGGGCATCATTGAATACATTACAAAATTATATTTTTTATACACATCTCATATAATTATTTATTTGATTCACTTCATTAGATAACTTTATCACATTATAATTATTGACACATTTTTTCTATTTAGTACACTTATTATTCCCTATCAGAATTTATCACTTAGTAGTACAATGCAGAGCAAAGATCAAAGGATCAACAATAGAAAAGCCCTAAGCTGCAATGATAATACTATAGATATGTGTAATGAATCCACCAGTGATCTATCTATGGTTCAATTATTTCACAAATTAGAGGAAGCACTTAAGAACGAACATAGACACTGGTGGGATATAGATACACTTCGTAAATATAAAGAAAAAGGGCATATACCAAGGGGTCTAAGGATATCCAAACAGTGTTCTTTTAAACATGATCCGGAACTTACTACCAAATGGCTTAGTATTTTAACTGAATGTTCTTTTAAACTTATAGATCTTTTAATTGAATTTCGGGAGACCCTTTTGAATAAAGTAGAGACAGAGATAGAGGAAATCCAAAATTGTTTACTTAAGTTTGAGTCTAATACAGATTATGCTAAATTTACCCAAGAGGTACAGGAGAAATCTGATGTATTCCAAAAGAAAATTATATCCACCAAAATTAAAAAGTTAGCGAGGGATGAACAAGACTATTTAGAGGATAAAGTATATGACTCACACTCTAGGAATAAATTAGAAGAATCTGATAATCAGGAGCCTGTCTCGAATGCAATTGGACCAGACACCTGGGTTAAAGTTGATTACAAAAAACCCAAGGACAAAAAGAAAAATGTCCAATTTAGGAATAATAATTTTATTAGAAATAGAAAGAATTCTGCTAGCAATAGTAATTATATATCCAATCATTCTGTGGGTAACAGTAATTATCTCTCCAACTATGGGAATCAAGTCTCCCACCATGAGAGAGGGGATGATAATTATAACTATAGTTATAAACAAAACTTTAGTTACACGCCTAGAAACGAGTTTAATAGAGATTGGAGACATTGGTCCAATAGGGACCACCAAAATGAATTTGGCCACCATCACTATAGATCTCATCGATTCCCAGACAACACAAGGGATCCAAACACATATACCCCTAGAAATAACCACCATAATGACACTAGAAGCCATATGACAAACAATAGCAATTTTGTACAAAGACAAGAGAGGGAACCCATGAGTAGCCCGCAGGTTTTTCATCAGGCACAGAGATTACCCTACAACTCCCCGCAGGTAAGACACACACCGATACGATTAAAACAGCTAGAGAGGGGCCCAGAAAGAGAGATTGCAACAACTACCCCGAAAAAAAGATCATACGCCAACGTGGCAGCAGAGGGAGAGCTAAGTCATCCCAAAAGGAGAAATTTAAACGAATGAGGGAGAACATCTTTAATCTTTCTGATCATGTTTTAACTAATGAGGAGGTGGGAGTTTTAAATAGAGGGCTCTCTTTCTGTCCTTCTAGAAATCACAATTTGTTCGAATTATTTGTAGATTTAAATAAATTTGTGCGAAAATTGTCGATCCAAAGATATTTCTGTGACAAGAAGCTCAAAGGTACTGGTCATGCACCAATTCTAACGAATGAAATGACAGAAAGGCCCTTGACAGATATTATCTATTTTGAGCCTGAGATATTATGTGATGAATTATTTGAGAATTATTTACATTCTGATTTGACCCCTAAATCCAACTTTAATCCTCCTTGTACAGGAACTAGTCTAGAAATATTTCAAAATCTAGTTTTGGAAGAATTTGGCAAACTTTCTGAAAAAAATATTAAGAATCCTAATTTGAATGCTTATGAATTAACAGCTTTATCTAGACTAGCAGCCAACAAAAATATAGCAATTAGACAAGCGGACAAGGGAGGTGGGATAGTCATCCAGAATATTAAGGATTATATCAAAGAAGCTGATCGTATTCTTTTAGACACAGAATATTACAAATTATTAACATACAATCCCACAGCAAAATTTCTAACTAACTTGATTAAAATGGTTGATGCAGGCTGGTTAGAGGGAATACTTACTAAGAAAGAGAGAGACTATTTAATACCCTATGCACCAAATATGGCATATTACTATCACCTCCCAAAGATACATAAGAGTATGGTGGACCCTCCGGGGAGGCCCATCATATCAGGAATCGATAATTTAACCTGTAATTTATCCGAATATGTGGATTCCTTTTTAAAAAAATCTGTGATTACTTTAAAATCCTACATAAAAGATACACCAGACTTAATATATAAGTTATCACACATAAAGAAAGAGGGAAGAAATTTGATATGGCTGACCTGTGATGTCTCTGCCCTATATTCTAATATTGCACACCATCTGGGTATTCAAGCCATCCAATATTACTTGGAGAGGGACATATACATGCCAGTCAAGCAAAGAGATTTCCTTTTGGAATGCATATCTTTTGTATTAAAAAATAACTACTTCGTATATCAGGAGAAATTTTACTTGCAGATTAGGGGAACGGCCATGGGAACCAGGTTCGCCCCTAGTTTTGCTAATCTCTTTATGGGATTTTTTGAGGAACAATATATATATCCTTCCTCATATGGGGCGAACCTGGTTTTCTATGGCCGCTTCATAGATGACCTGTTGTTCATCTGGGAGGGGGACACATCATTGGCTCAGAAATTTTTGGATAGTCTGAATAACAATTCATTAGGTCTGAACTTCACTTCTAAAATAGATGCGATTAGTATAGAATTTCTGGATCTCATTTTAACATGGGACAGTGTAGGTAACATCTCTACCAAAACTTTTTTTAAGTCGGTGGATGCTAACAGTTATTTGAACTATAAAAGCAACCACCACTTACCGTGGAAGAACAATATCCCTTACAACCAATTCTGTAGGATTCGTAGGAATTGCACAGATTTAGACAGTTTTGATATACAAGCTAATATTTTAAAGAAAAGGTTTGTTGAAAAACATTACCCCACAGATCTTATTGAGACTAGCTACAAGAGAGCAAGAAATAAATGCAGAGAAGATTTCTTTGCCAAGAATAAGGAGACTATACCTATTGGAGGTTCTATTAAAGGGAGTGAGAAAGTCAGATTCATAACACAATTCAATAACAACCATAATAAAATTAAAACTATATTAGGCAAACACTGGCACATTTTGACAGGGGACCCTTTGCTGAGGGATAGTATAGGTAATACACCTGTCTGTACTTTTAGACGAGCTCCCACGTTAAAGAATGTACTAGCCCCGAGTAAAATAGTAATGAAGAAAAGATCACTGACGAGTAAATTAAGTAGTATAAGAGGTAATAAGTTCCTAGACAAACCAGGTTTTTTTAAGTGCAATAGAGCTAATTGTGGATTATGTCAATACACAAATAGCAAGAGAACTGAATTTGCATCCTATATTAGTAAGGAAAAATGTCATATCAAAACACACTTCACATGTGATTCGGCCGTTGTAGTTTATTTGTTAGAATGCAGCTGTGGGGTCCAGTATGTGGGTAGGACCTCGAGACCCCTCAAAAAAAGATGGGGTGAGCATCTAAGGAATATCAGTAAAAACATTGCCAATCATAGTGTCCCTAGGCATGCTAATACATGCCATACTAATACATCAAATGTGTTTAGCATATTCCCTCTAGAACAAGTGTACCCCAAATGGGGTAGAAACAGATATTTGCATTTAAGACAAAGGGAGACTTTTTGGATCTGGAAGATGCGCACCCTGTCCCCTGGTGGCCTAAACGCTAATATTGATATGGCGGCCTTCAACTAACTGATCCACTATGAGTCATTCTGTATTTAGTTCAATATAGGACTTTAATACCCACCCCTGATATATAGGCTCCACACTGATATTATTATACTGCTAGACACATTATAACCTTATTGTTATTATCCTCCTTCATTGATGTGAGATTACCATCTAGCTTTAATTTGACCCTTTTCATCTAATACACTAGGTATATGTTAGCTAAATAATTTTACTATAATTATAAGCACTATATTATGAGGAATAATGAACATCATCAAGTGATCAAACTATAGTCCACATATAGCAAACCCAACACTTAGTATCTTAATTCGAGGTCATTTTAATTAGTATTTTCATTTAGATTTGTAGGACTTGGTTCCTGACTCCTGTTAGCATCAACATGTATATGTGGTTATAAAATTTAATGTATTTTGATTTACAATATATCGTTACTATTTATATGAATGTCACGTTATGTACCTCTAAATAAGTAAAACCAGTTTGAGTCTAGGCACCTTATAGAAACAACATGATTAATGTCCATTAATGAGCTAACACAGTTATTACAAGTCCTTATAACTAGACAGTCAGGTTGGATTGGGTTCTAAATCCTTTTCATTCACCCTAGCTAAGTTTTTTTATTAATCACTCTGTCTAGGGTTAAGCAATTTTCTCTCTGATCACGTAGACGAATATTGATTTATCTAATACTGTCATTTTTAACCAAATTATGGAATTAATCGTATCTTTGGGGAGAGACGTATTATACTTCTAATATATTTTTTTACATATAGGTTACTATATTCATAGTTTGCATTTTACATGTAAGATCTCTCCTATATCCATGCAATTAACCATCTGTATGTGAACTAATTTTATGAAGAGTTAATGACTTCATGAACGTTAGTAATAGTATGTATGTATACATAGCGAGTGGGTGTGCCCAATCTGGTAGTTTGTATATTTACACATTTTATTGATATGTTTTTATATATATTTTTATATACATGTATATATTTTTTTTAGATAATATTTTTTCTTGTACGTTATCTGTTCATTAGATTTATTGATTACCATGGCCCGTTGCGGCTTTTAAAACTGTGTGGGCTATTTGTTAAAACCACACTGAGTAATTCCCCAATACACTCGTAATTATGGAGGTGTGTGATTACAAGCACCTCATTGGTTAGTTAACGCCAATGGAACTCCCAGTATGGGGACACACCCACGTACATGCGCAGTATGCATTTGGAGACGCTGTATTACTGATATAAGTTCGTGGTTTTTATGTGTTTTATTATACACTTATGCACCTGAGGAAACGGTCACGTACAGACCGAGAAACGTTGTGTAAATAAAGTCTTTTTTTGATTTTATTACTGCAGCCACGAACTTTCTTTTCTGATATTTTTAATGGCAATATTGTAGTTTGTTACCACCGTCACAAACCACTTTTATCCTTGCTGTATCACCTCTCACCGGAGAGCACGGATTTTAACTGGATAGCTGGATTTGGGGAAACCGCAAGAGAGTCCTATTGGAATACTGGCTGGGAGCCACAACCACTAGCGGAGCCATCCTAATCGGTAGAGACAAGCGGAACCTTACCACCACAGTGGAGTGGGAGTTAGCTGGACAACTCTGAGAGTCCAGGAGGCACCTGTGACACTTCTCAAGTGTCTTTCATCCTGTGAGTACCTGGTATTATTTACTAAGCGTGTTCCATCCCATTGGTAACCGCACTATGTTGGCGCCTTCTTTTATCTTTTTTTCTGGATACTGATTAGCATATGACCAGTCTGATTTGGGACACCTTGTAAGTGGTAGACTGGCTTAGCAGAATATGATCATATTGTGTGACTAAGATCCCATTTTTATTTAAAAGCATATTTTTCGGATAATATTCTTTGCAATTTAAATATATGTCGATATTATTGTGTGAGATGTCTATCCCCAATCTTATTTTGAACAGTGCAAGTATATTTAGCAAATTGACGTATATATTTAAATATGCTATAACTATGTGGACTCTAGTGGTAGAATGTGCACCTACACTTTCTTGTTTTTTCAATTAATTATTGTTGGTCACCTTGGTAGCACTTCCAAAATGTGTGTGCTAGGTTTCAAATAGTCTTTTTGTGGAGTGCTTAACCCAAAAAACCCTTTGTTGTATCATATATATATATATATATATATATATATATATATAAATACTTAGAATATATTCCCCCATGTGATGAACATTGGAATGTGAAATATTTACATTAAATACGTTGTACATAGTTAAACATTTTATTAAATATGAATATTGCATATGTATGCTTTTACATGTTTTCAGCTAAGTGCTCCAATACACACACACACATATATATATATATATATATATATATATATATATACGGTATATACTGTATATAAATATACTATATATATATATATATATATATATATATATATATATATATATATATATATATCTCTATAATGCAGGATAGGTGCACTCCCACAAACAATATATATATATATATATATATATATATATATATATATATATATATATACAGTATACAGTGTATATATATATACAGTTGTGCTCATAAGTTTACATAACCTGGCAGAATTTATGATTTCTTGGCCATTTTTCAGAGAATATGAATGATAACACAAAAACCTTTCTTTCACTCATGGTTAGTGTTTGGCTGAAGCCATTTATTATCAATCAACTGTGTTTACTGTTTTTAAATCATAATGACAACAGAAATTACCCAAATGACCCTGATCAAAAGTTTACATACCCTGGTGATTTTGGACTGATAACATGCACACAAGTTGAGACAAAGGGGTTTGAATGGCTATTAAAGGTAACCATCCTCACCTGTGATCTGTTTGCTTGTAATTAGTGTGTGTGTGTATAAAAGGTCTATGAGTTTCTGGACTCCAGACAGACCCTTGCATCTTTCATCCAGTGCTGCACTGACGTTTCTGGATTCTGAGTCATGGAGAAAGCAAAAGAATTGTCAAAGGATCTGCTGGAAAAGGTAGTTGAACTGTATAAAACAGGAAAGGGATATAAAAAGATATCCAAGGAATTGAAAATGCAAATCAGCAGTGTTCAAACTCTAATCAAGAACTGGAAAATGAGGGGTTCTGTTTGATAACATACTGCATCCATCTTGCCATTAATTCTGACCAAATTTCCTGTGCCTTTGTAGCTCACACATCTCCAAAACATCAGTGATCCATGTCCGTGTTTCACAGTAGGAATGGTGTACATATCATCATAGGCTCATTCACTCCTCTCCAAATGTAGCGTTTAAGGTTGTGACCAAAAAGCTCAATTTTGGTCTCATCACTCGAAATTACTTTGTGCCAGAAGGTTTGAGGCTTGTCTCTGTGTTGTTTGGCGTATTGTAAGCGGAATACTTTGTGGCATTTGCGTAGTAATGGCTTTCTTCTGGCGACTCAACCATGCAGCCCATCTTTCTTCAAGTGCCTCCTTATTGTGCATCTTGAAACAGCCACACCACATGTTTTCAGAGAGTCCTGTATTTCACCTGAAGTTATTTGTGGGTTTGTCTTTGCATCCCGAACAATTTTCCTGGCAGTTGTGGCTGAAATTTTAGTTGGTCTACCTGATCGTGGTTTGGTTTCAACAGAACCCCTCATTTTCCATAGTGGAGTTTGGAGTGTGACTGTTAGAGGTTGTGGACAGGTATCTTTTATACTGATAACAAGTTCAAACCGGTGCCATTAATACAGGTAATGAATGGAGGACAGAGGAGCCTCTTAAAGAAGAAGATACAGGTCTGTGAGAGCCAGAAATCTTGCATGTTCATAGGTGACCAAATACTTATTTTCCACCATAATATGCAAATAAATTCTTTCCAAATCAGACAACGTGATTGTCTGGATTTGTTTCCACATTTTGTCTCTCATATTTGAGGTTTACCTATGATGAAAATTACAGGCCTCTCTCATCTTCTTAAGTGGGAGAACTTGCACAATTGGTGGCTGACTAAATACTTTTTTGCCCCACTGTATATATATATATAAATATAAATATATGTATATGTATATATGTATATATATACATACAGTCAGGGTGCTATAGAGAGTCCAGTATGCAAACAGTAGCAAAAGCACTCACTGGACTTGTAAATAGTGCAAAATGTTTTATTACTTTGTTCACAAGTATTTACAAGTCCATTGAGTGCTTTCACTGCTGTTTATATTTATATAAAATATAAATATACAGTATGTCTATATATATATGTATATACATGTGTATTTATCAGTGTATATGTCTGTGTATATATATATATATATATATATATATATATATATATATATACTATTTATATACAGTGGATATAAAAAGTCTACACACCCCTGTTAAAATGTCAGGTTTCTGTGATGTAAAAAAAATGAGACAAAGATAATTCATTTCAGAACTTTTTCCACCTTTAATGTGACCTATAAACTGTACAACTCCATTGAAAAACAAACTGAAATCTTTTAGGTAAAGGGAAATAAAAAAAAAATAATAAAATAATATGGTTGCATAAGTTTGAACACCCTTAAACAAATACTTTATTGAAGCACCTTTTGATTTTATTACAGCACTCAACCTTTTTGGGTATGATTTTTTCAGCATGGCACATCTTGACTTGGCAAGATTTGCCCACTCTTCTTTGCAAAAACACTCTAAATCTGTCAGAATGCGAGGGCATCTCCTGTGCACAGCCCTCTTCAGATCACCCCACATATTTTGAATTGGATTCAGGTCTGGGCTCTGGCTGGACCATCCCAAAACTTAAATCTTCTTCTGGTGAAGCCATTCCTTTGTTGATTTGGAAGATGAAGTTCCTCTTCATGTTCATCTTTCTAGCAGAAGCCTGAAGGTTTTGTGCCAATATTGTCTGGTATTTGGAACTGTTCATTATTCCCTCTACCTTGACTAAGGCCCCAGTTCCAGCTGAAGAAAAACATCTCCAAAGCATGATGCTGACACCACCATGCTTCACTGTGGGTATGGTGTTCTTTTGGTGATATGCAGTGTTGTTTTTGCGCCAAACATATCTTTTGGAATTATGGCCAAAAAGTTCAACTTTGGTTTCATCAGACCAGAACACCTTTTGCAACATGCTTTTGAGAAACTTCAGATGTGTTTTTGCAAAATTTAGCCAGGCTTGGATGTTTTTTTTTGTAAGAAAAGGCTTCCGTCTTGCCAGTCTACCCCATAGCCCAGACATATGAAGAATACAGGCGATTGTTGTCACATGTACCACACAGCTAGTACTTGCCAGATATTCTTGCAGCTCCTTTAATGTTGCTGTAGGCCTCTTGGCAGCCTCCCAGACCAGTTTTCTTCTCGTCTTTTCATCAAGTTTGGAGGGACATCCAGTTCTTGGTAATGTCACTGTTGCACCATATTTTCTTCACTTGATGATGACTGTCTTCACTGTGTTCCATGGTATATCTAATGCCTTGGAAATTCTTTTGTACCCTTCTCCTGACTGATACCTTTTAACAATGAGATCCCTCTGATGCTTTAGACGCTTTCTGCGGACCATGGCTTTTGCTGTAGGATGCGACTAACAAAGTGTCAGGAAAGACCTACTAGAACAGCTGAACTTTATTCAGGGTTAATCAGAGGCACTTTAAATGATGACAGGTGTATGCTGACTCCTAATTAACATGATTTTGAATGTGATTGCTTAATTCTGAACACAGCTACATCCCCAGTTATAAAAGGGTGTTCACACTTATGCAACCATATTATTTCATTTTTTTAATTTTTATCTCCCTTTACCTAAAAGATTTCAGTTTGTTTTTCAATTATTTTGTACAGTTTATAGGTCACATTAAAGGTGGAAAAAGTTCTGAAATTATTTATCTTTGTCTTATTTTTTTACATCATAGAAACCTGACATTTTAACATATATTTTTTATATATATATATATATATTAGACATGTATATGTATGTACCTCTATGCACCTCTATGTTAAAGCCCTTTTTTTTTCCAGACACCTGAGACTGCATATCTTTGGGCCCTTAAAACGTTTTAATGCAATAATTGTTAAAATAATTTTTTATTAGACGGTGTTATTATTATTCTAAAATACTTTTAAATGTATTTTTGTTGTTTTTTTTGTCCCCACTTTTTAGTCGAGCTTTAACCAATGCTCTGAAGCCGTGCTATCCCAACATGCATTAAATTCAATTGGGCTCAAGTGAACGCATTTAATTTCAACTTGTAATACGTGCATCTTCCAACGTGCGCAAAGAGCCGCAATATAACCCCTTTCACACGCACGTAAATTGCAGCTACTAGATTAGAGATTTCTGGGAATGTTACTTAAAAAGTTATTATTTAATTTTCTTAAAAGCACATATTATTCAAACATTTTACATCCATATGAAAGGGTGATATTTAGTGAAAGAGTGTGGGGGGCCCAGGCGCCTACCCTAAGTAGGCTAAAGCATGATATTTATATTGCTCTAATACATTTGAAATAAAATCTATTTAAATTAACATACTATTATAAATTGTGAATGTCCTACTAACGGTCAATGACCTATTAGATGGAAGTGACTTCCCCCAAATGGCATTAGTAAGAAGTAAACAATTGAAACTGCTATATTAGTTTCAGATTGTTTATAATTTAATATTTCCCTGCAAAAAAAAAGAAAAAAGTTATTTAGCATGATAGTGCTCTCTCACATTGCTGAAAGATTTTTTTTTATCCTTTAAAAACACAACTATATGTTGTCAGTAGCATGCAGAATAAATTAGGTGCGTGTTGAGAGTTCTGCCATAGACATCGAATATGCTCCCAGTCCAATCTGACAGTGCAGTACTTAATGATGTTTTGTATGTATTTTATAGGGAAACCACATATAGCTAGAGTACCCTCAGGTGCAATATTAAAAGCCAGAGTGTAATGATGTGGTTATGACCGGAGTACTGAAGGGCTAAATGACCAGAGTACTGGAGGGCTAAATGACCGGAGTACTGGAGGGTTAAATGACCGCAGTACTGGAGGGCTAAATGACCGCAGTACTGGAGGGCTAAATGACCGGAGTACTGGAAGGCTAAATGACCGGAGTACTGGAGAGATAAAAATAATCTATGTTTACAATATTTTCTGTTTCCTATATCTGAGTGAGTGCCAGATTTGGATTTAATTTGTTTGTATTTTATGGTAAATCATTATAGGAGATTGTACCCAGTCTGCTCTGAGGTAAACAGGTCAGTGGATGTTCACCTCGTGGAAGTGTAATGGAAAATACACCTAGTTTATTATGAGTGCTGCTAAGGTCATAGGATGTGCATACATTTTAATGTACTCACACCCACACACTGTGCTAGGTGTGGAATTGCAGTTATGAAAAATGGGGCTGAGCTTCTTTGAGACATGGTAGCCAGAGAGGAACAGCAAATGGGAAGGGAGCAGCCTTCAAAGCCTGGAAGTCAATGTAAATGCCACACATCAGAGTGCATGCAGGTAGCTTACTGAGCACTAGAGTCTATTTTCTAGGCACCTTGACACTCTTAAAGGGACATGACACCCACATTTTTTCTTTTATGATTTAGAAAGAGATTGCCATTTTAAACATCTTTCTAATTTACTTCTATTATCTCATTTGTTTTATTCTCTTGATATTCTTTGCTGAAAAGCATATCTAGATATGCTCAGTAGCTGCTGATTGGTTGCTGCACATAGAGGCCACGTGTGATTGGCTCACCATGTGCATTGCTTTTTCTTTAACTAAGGATATCTAAAAAATGAAGCAAAATAAATAATGGAAGTAAATTGTAATGTTGTTTAACTTTCTATTCTCTATCTGAATCATGAAAGAAAGATTTTGGGTTTAGTGGCCCTTTAACATTAAGTCCTTATTCAGCCATAATAATAGGGTTTGTGCAGTCTGATTGGCTACAGCCCTTATAGCCACCTTTGTATGAATATCCATAGATTTGAATTTGCATAGATTAATATAACTGGGTATTTTTAATAAAATGTTCTTTACCTAAACATCAATTTAAAGTCTGCAATTTATTTTAAGTAGTGTGTTTGTATATATCATTTAAAGTCTACTGGAAACAATAGAAGTTTGTATTGCTTTTTTTTAAGAGCAGAAAACTGAGGACAGTAACTATGTATTAAAGTAAAATAGAAGAGGAATTATTGTAGGCATGAGTCTCTTTACGGAAAATTTGCCACAACAGCGTGAGAGGACTAAGCACAAGAATAACCAGGAGGAATCAGTATAAAAAAATATGTTGTGTCAATCTTTCCCCCAGACTACTTTGTGTGCTAAACAAAAACCACATCAATGTGAGGGATGCTCTTTACACTGACTCTAAAAACATCTGCTGAAATGTTTACACTTTCTGCCAAACAAGTGTTTTTATTCATTGAACATGTGGGCTGAGATGATTTGGAGGACAACAAAAATCTGTAAACAAACTCCTTTTATGGTGTCTTCAGAATTAAAAGTGAGATATAATTTATAGTAAATTTGAAATATCCTTATTTTGTTTTGCATCTTTCCTCCCAAAATAATGTTTCTGCCTTCTTTTAGTATTGAAGCTTCTGAAGTAAAAAATGTACTTCTAATGTTTTTCCATATATTTTAATCAAGTAAGCTGTATTATTAAAAACTATTAGATTACAAGTTTTGCGTTATGAGCGGCTCGGTACTAACTTGCAAGTTATTTACACCGCTCACCTCCCTATATCGCTGCTATTACAGGTTTTCATAAACCCGGCGTTAGCAGGCAATATGTAAGCGTTGAGCTCCATACCACACTCAGATAACAGCGCTGCTTTGAGCTGGTTTTACGTGGACGTGCACAATTTCCCCATAGACATCAATGGGGAGAGCCAGCTAAAAAATAGCCTAACACCTGCAATAAAGGAGCGTAAAGCTCCGTAATGCAGGCCCCTTGGATTCTTATGGGGAAACAAAATTTATGTTTACACCTAACACCCTAACATAAACCCTGAGTATAAACACCCCTAATCTGCCGCCTCCGACATCGCCGACACCTACATAACAGTTATTAACCCCTAATCTGCCCCCCCAACATCGCCGACACCTACCTACACTTATTAACCCCTAATCTGCCGTCCCCTACATCGCCGCCCCTTCATTACACTTATTAACCCCTAATCTGCCACCCGACATTGCCGCCACCTACAGTACACTTATTAACCCCTAATCTGCCGTCCCTAACATCTCTGCCACCTACCTACATTTATTAACCCCTAATCTGTGGCCCCCAATGTCGCCGTCACCTACCTACACTTTTTAACCCCTAAACCTAACCCTAAGTCTAACCCTAACCCTAACACCCACTAACTTGAACATAATTAAAATAAATCTAAATAAAAATTACAGTTAATACCTAAATAATTTCTATTTAAAACTAAATAAATGCTTACCTGTAAAATAACTAATAGTTACATTGTATCTATTTTAGGTTTAATTTTTATTTCACAGGCAAGTTTGTATTTATTTTAACTAGGTAGACTAGTTAGTAAATAGTTATTAACTATTTACTAACTACCTAGTTAAAATAAATATAAATTTACCTTTAAAATAAAACCTAACCTGTCTTACACTAACACCTAACCTTGCACTACAATTAAATAAATTACATTAATTAAATACAATTAACTAAATTGCAAAAAAACAAACAAACAAACACTAAATTACACAAAATAAAAGAGAAATTATCAAATATTTAAACTAATTACACCTAATCTTATAGCCCTATCAAAATAACAAAAGCCCCCCCAAAATAAAAAAAAACCTAGCCTAAACTAAACTGCCAATAGCCCTTAAAAGGGCCTTTTGTGGGGCATTGTCCCAAAGAAATCAACTCTTGTACCTGTAATAAAAAAATACAAACAACCCACAACAGTAAAACCCACCACCCACACAACCAACCCCCAAATAAAATCCTATCTAAATAAACCTAAGCTCCCCATTGCCCTGAAAAGGGCATTTGGATGGGCATTGCCCTTAAAAGGGCATTTAGCTCTATTCCTTTGCCCAAACCTCTAAGATAAAAATAAAACCAATCCAATAAACCCTAAAAAAACCTAACACTAACCCCCGAAGATCCACTTACAGTTTTTGAAGACCGGACATCCGTCCTCAAGGAAGCCGGGAGAAGTCTTCATCCAAGCGGCAAAAAGTCCTCAACGAAGCTGGAGAAGTCTTCATCCAAGCGGCAAGAAGTGGTCCTCCAGGCGGGCAGAAGTCTTCATCCAGACGGCATCTTCGATCTTTATTCTTCTGACGCGGAGCGGCTCCATCTTCAAGACATCCGGCGCAGAGCATCCTCTTCTTTCGATGGTCACTGAAGAATGAAGGTTCCTTTAAATGACGTCATCCAAGATGGCGTCCCTTGAATTCCGATTGGCTGATAGAATTCTATCAGCCAATCGGAATTATAGGTGAAAAAATCCTATTGGGTGATGCAATCAGCCAATAGTATTGAGCTTCAATCCTATTGGCTGATCCAATATTGTTTTTGTAAGGGTTTATTGGGTGGTTTTTATTTTTAGATTAGGGGTTTGGGCAAAGGAAAAGAGCTAAATGCCCTTTTTAAGGGCAATGCCCATCCAAATGACCTTTTCAGGGTAATGGGGAGCTTAGGTTAATTTAGATAGGATTTTATTTGGGGGGTTGGTTGTGTGGGTGGTGGGTTTTACTGTTGGGGGGTTGTTTGTATTTTTTTTTACAGGTAAAAGAGCTGATTTATTTGGGGCAATGCCCCGCAAAAGGCCCTTTTAAGGGCTATTGGCAGTTTAGTTTTAGCTAGTGGGTTTGCAATGAGGGAGGGCGGAGGTTTAGGGGTTAATATGTTTATTATAGTGTTGGCGATCTCTGGAGCAGCAGATTAGGGGTTAATAATTTAATTTTAGTGTTTGCAATGTGGGAGGGCCTCGGTTTAGGGGTTAATATGTAGTTTATGGGTGTTACTGTACTTTTTAGCACTTTAGTTGTGAGTTTTATGTTACGGCTTTGTAACATAAAAGCCATAACTACTGACTTTCAGTTTATGGTATGGATCTTGTAGTTATGGGCTGTACTGCTCACTTTTTGGCCGGACAGGCAAACTCGTAATACCGGCGCTATGGAAGTCCCATTGAAAAAGGACTTTTTGAAAGCTGCGGTAGTTACGTTGCATGACGGCCAAAAAAGTGTGCTGTACACCTATACCTGCAAGACTTGTAATAGCAGTGGTAGTGAAAAAGCAGCGTTATGAGGCTTTTTCACTCATAACGCAAAACTCGTAATCTAGCCGAATGTAATTTAGAGGGACATTTAACTAATAGATTTTCTATAAATATTGTTTTAGATGGACTAAAATAATTTGGGCTACATGACAAGTCCAGCGCACACATATTATTGCTATTGAGAGCTGTAATTTTATAGTTTTGGGAAAATAATTTAAGTGTACAGTTACTGGTGAATCTTTTTCAATCAATGTTCATACCACATGTAGGTCCAAATGGATAGTATACCTCTTGGAATGTAATATCTGTTCCCTACATTATGTAGGACAAACGTAAAGGTAACTCAAAGATAGGATACATTAATATTTGAAAGATATTGAAAAATATAAGAAAGATTCATCCATTGCCAGACACTTTAACAGTGATCATTTCCTAATGTTCCTAATCTTAATGAATGTCTAAGTAATTGAAATGAATAAATGCCCTATTAAAGGGGGTAAAAGACATAAATTTCTTACAAAATGTGAATTATTCTGGATTTATAAATTAGGTACAAGGAACCCATGTGGATTAAAGCTTGGATATTTCATATTTTATTGATTAGTTCTGGTTATAGGATGAATAAATATCCTTTTTAAACTATGTGGTCATACATGTTTTAAATATGTTTTTTATGTATATATATTTTTATGTATCTTTTTTGTATCCTTTATACTTTTTATTTGGAGCCTACTATAGGGTTGGAATCCCAGTATAATGGGAGTTAATAAGTTAACAAGCTTATATTTGATTGGTTATTAACAGTTTAAAATTATAATAAACTCCATAATTTCTTACCTATGACTAAACTCTGTGTATAGCGTGTACATTCATATGCAGCTTGCATGTCGACATATGTTTTTAACCATGTTTTTAAATAAATTTGATGATTTCATTATACCGTACCCGGAGTGCAAGGCTTTTCATTTATCTATTGAGATCTAACACCACTCAAGTTAAATCAACAGCACTTCTATACTTGCGCTCATATAACAAGCTAAATCAACAGCACTTCTATACTTGCGCTCATATAACAAGTTAAATCAACAGCACTTCTATACTTGCGCTCATATAACAAGTTAAATCAACAGCACTTCTATACTTGCGCTCATATAACAAGTTAAATCAACAGCACTTCTATGCTTGCGCTCATATAACAAGTTAAATCAACAGCACTTCTATACTTGCGCTCATATAACAAGTTAAATCAACAGCACTTCTATGCTTGCGCTCATATAACAAGTTAAATCAACAGCACTTCTATACTTGCGCTCATATAACAGGTTAAATCAACAGCACTTCTATACTTGCGCTCATATAACAAGTTAAATCAACAGCACTTCTATACTTGCGCTCATATAACAAGTTAAATCAACAGCACTTCTATACTTGCGCTCATATAACAAGTTAAAACAACAGCACTTCTATACTTGCGCTCATATAACAAGTTAAATCAACAGCACTTCTATACTTGCGCTCATATAACAAGTTAAATCAACAGCACTTCTATACTTGCGCTCATATAACAAGTTAAATCAACAGCACTTCTATACTTGCGCTCATATAACAAGTTAAATCAACAGCACTTCTATACTTGCGCTCATATTTAAGTTAAAAGTAAAAAGTTTTTGCTTGAGTGAAAGCCCCAGACACTATAACATCTTAAGGTCAAAAAGCTTGGCCATGCTAAATCCTTTTTCCCCATAGAATTTTATGGGGGGCACCACAAAAGCATGTTCTGGCTTTCGCTAATGCCCTAACCTGAATGTGCGATATGCCAAGTGCACTAAAGCCGAATAACTACTTTAAATAGTATTATTTTCTACTCTGAAGTAAATGATTTTATTTATGCATATATAAGTACTATGCAAATGTTTTAGGCAGGTGTGAAATAATGCTGTAAAGTAAGACTGCTTTAAAAAAATAGAAAGTGTTTAATAATAAAATGCAAAGTGGGTGAACAGAAGAAAAATCTAAATCAAATCAATATTTGGTGTGACCACCTTTTTGCCTTCAAAACAGCATCAATTCTTCTAGGTACACTTGCACAAAGTCAGTGATTTTGTAGACATATAGGGCCAGATTACGAGTGGAGCGCAAAATTGTGCTTTTGCGGGCGCAATATTTGTGCTCTACTCATAATACCAGTGCACACAATTGTGCGCTGGTATTTGAAGTGGCCCAGGAGGTCGCGTTCGGAGCACTAAATACTACTGCAAGCTTGTGGTAGTAATAACCAGCCACTTGTAATGCCTGGTCATTTATCTTGTGCCAGTAAACGGGCGAATATGTGCAATACTTTAGCGATCCACATGTAATCTAGCCCATAGTCAGTTGCATGATTAAACAATTATAACTGTTGTTGTTGGATTTATAGCCCTTTTAACTCTACTATGACAGCTTTATGCTATATCAGACCACTTCTCACAAAAATGACTCCTTATTCCTCTTGGGCCAGGTAAGTCCACATGAGACCTTGAAATAAATAAATGGTTTACTGGCTATATGCCTTGTATATGTTGCCCAAGATTTCTTACCAACACCCCTGTATGCCATATCAGAACATAGATCACAAGCATGGCCCGATTAATCCCTGGTTGTTATATATGTGCTACATATGACTAATGATCACAAGCATGGCTCCTTGTACCTTACTGTGTTAGGCATATAGCTCAACACATTTTGAATAACAAGCCCATATGATTTTTAGAGAATATTTACAGCTGTCTCTGGACGGAAACAGTGACCACCAATGAGAACCTTTTGGATACACCAATATTTTCAATAAATGCTGCATTCGTCAGGTACTACTATCGTATCATTTTAAAACATTTAAATACATTTGCGGATTCTCTTATTGTTTTTGACCCAATGCCACAGTATTAACTTAGGCTACTAAAGCTGCATAAACCTTAACTAGTCATTGTTTAACTTCACCACAATTAATTTGAATTATTATTATTAGTTATTTGTAGAGAGCCAGCAGATTCTGCAGCGCTATAAACATAGGCAGTATACAAGGTAACATTTATAAAGATCAAATTGTCTAATAATGCCAGAACACCCTCAAATATCTTCCTTTAACACTCAAAATACAAGAGACATAGCATAAAATCTGTCAGACCTTGAGGTTTTTATACTATGACACAAATGAAGATACAATAACAATCCTGGTACAATCATCCTAAAAGGAACCCCCTTAATTAGCCAACCATTTCTCCAAGGTATTTTACAAAATAAACATAACTTGGTACCTGACTTAAAGGGACAGTCTACTCCAGATGTGTTATGTTCAAAAAGATAGATAATCCCTTTATTACCCATTCTCCAGTTTTGAAGACTGAACTCTTATCTCAGTGCTATTTACAAATTTGCATTTTAGCCAATGAGTGGTGACTCATAAGTAACTCCACAGGAGTGAGGAAAATGTGAACTAGCACGGTCTAGTTGGGAAAAACTGTCAAACTACACTAAGATAAGAGACAGCCTACAAGGGCTTCGAAATTAGCATATGAGGCTACCTATTTTTAGCTTTGAACAAAGAATACTGAGACAGACACTTAAGTTTTGGTAATGCAATTAGCAGTTTTAACAACAATTGATGATTGTCTAATAATGCCAGAAAACTCTCAAACATCGTCCTTTAACACTCAAAAATACAAGCGAAAAGTGCATGACATAGCATAACATTTGTCAGACCTTGAGGTTTTTATCCTATGACACAAATGAAGATGAGTAGCAATTCTGGTACAATCATCCCAAAAAGTAACCCCCTATCCACAATTTCTCCAAAGTAATTTACCCCATTAAATATAGCACTTGGTAGTATTATTTCATGCACTCAGGTTCTCATAGTTTTTGTGTATAGTATATCTAAACATTGTTGGTTCAAAAATACACTAAATTTTGCTTGTGCATAAACATTGTAATGCTAGTGTACTCCATGGCTTTTAGCTGTAATTGAAAGCAATCCCATTTCATAGTTCTGGAGCATTTTGGTTTGTTATTCTTTATATGGCTATTGTTATTTGTGTAATTTAAATGTTTATGTCAAAACTGGCTTTTGATATTGTATGTCTTTATTGACTTCAATAAAAAATATATATATATAAAAAAAAAAATAGCACTTGGTACCTGATTTAAAGGGACAGTCTACTCCAGAATTGTATTGTTTAAAAATATCATAATCCCTGTATTACCCATTCCCCAGTTTTGCATAACCAACACTGTAATATTGATATACTTTCTACCTCTGTGATTACCTTGTATCTAAGCATCTGCAGACTGGTCCCTTATCTCAGTGCTATTTACAAACTTGCATGTTAGCCAATCAGTGCTGACTCATAAATAATTCCACAGGAGAGAGCATAATGTTATTTATATGACACACACATGAACTAGCAGTGTCTAGTTGTGAAAAACTGTCAAAATGCACTGAGATAAGAGATGGTCTACAAGGGCTTAGAAATTAGCATATGAACCTACCTAGGTTTTGCTTTGAACCAAGAATACTGAGAGAACAAAGCAAGTTTGATGATAAAAAATAAATTGGAAAGTTGTTTAAAATTACATGCCCTGTCGGAACAATGAAAGTTTAATTTTGACTAGACTGTCCCTTTAAAGCACCCACATTGCAACTGATCAAATATAAAACCACTGTGACCTTACTGTCAAAAATTAAGTGCAAATGTTAATTTGTCATGATATACCCTGGTTTATTTATTGTGATTTAAACCATTATTCTTCATCATTACCCTCAAACATTGGGGCTCTTCAATATTATTGCTTTTAATCTTCTTCTTAAGATCCAGGAAATATCCCACTGTTCAATGACTTCTATTTCTAGGTTGTTTTTTGGGGGTGTTTTTTTTTTAGATTAGGGCTTTGGGCAATTCTAAAAGAGCTGAATGCCCTTTTAAGGGCAATGCCCATACAAATGTTCCTTTAGGGGCAATGGGTAGATTAGGTTTTTTTAGAGTGAGGTTTTTCATTTTGGGGGGTTGGTTGGGTGGTGGGTTTTACTGTTGGGGGTCTTTGTATTTTTTTTACAGGTAAAAGAGCTGTTTAATTTAGGGCAATGCCCTACAAAAGGGCCCTTATAAGGGCTATTGGTAGTTTATTGTAGGCTAGGGGGTGTTTTTATTTTGGTGGGGTTTTTTTATTTTTTTAGGACTATTAGATTAGTTGTGATTGTTTTTATTTTTGATAATTTCGTATATTATTTTTTGTAATCTTAGTGTATTTAATTTTTTGTAATTTTAGTGTTTATTTTTTGTAATGTTACATTTATTTTATTTTTTCGTAGGATTAGTTTTATTTTTAATTTGTAATTTATTATTTTTATATGGTAGTTTTTTTTATTTTATTAAAATAGTAAGGTGAAGTTTATTTATAGTTTAAGGTAAGTTTTTTTTTATTTCACAGGTAAGTTTTTATTTATTTAAATATAGTTATGTTGTAATTTTAATTTAAAGTTAGGGGGGTGTTAGGTTTAGGGGTTAATAGTTTAATTTAGTGTTTTGCGATGTGGGGGTCCGGAGGTTTAGGGGTTAATAGGTTTAGTGGCAGTGATGTGGGAGGCCAGAGATTTAGGGGTTAATAGGTTAATTTAGTGGTGGCAATGTGGGAGGTTGAGGGGTTAATAGGTTTATTTAGTGGCGTCAATGTCGGGGAGCGGTGGTTTAGGGGTTTATAACTTTATTATAGTATCAGCGATGTTGGGGAGCGACGGTTTAGGGGTTAATATATTTAAATAGTGTTGGCGATGTAGGTGGGCGGCAGATTAGTGGTTAATACATTTGAAATAGTGTTTGCGATGTTGGAAGGTGGTGATTTAGGGGTTAATAGGTAGTTTATGGGTGTTAGTGTAATTTGTAACATTTTAGTTAAGAGTTTTGTGAAACATTTTTGTTTCGCAAAATCCATAACTACTGCTCTCAGATGGCGGTATGGATTGTGTTGGTATAGGCTGTAACACAAACATTTTAGCCGGACCGCTCAACCTGTAATACCAGCGCTATGAAAATCACACACTCAAGCATAATTTTTTTGATTGCGGAATGGACGTTGCATTACAGGCTAAAATGCTTGCGGTATAGCTATACCGACATGACTCGTAATACATGTTCCTGGCCATTCCAGCGTAATGGCCAATTATTCAGCGTTAAAAGCCGTAACGCAAAACTCATAATCTAGGTGAATGTGAGCTGTCTGGAGAAGGAAAAATACAGTAGTATTACACAGCTCATAGCAGGAAATAAGAAAAAGGCAAGTTCACGTTTAATTTTCAAAACTTTAAATATGTGGCAAAAACCTATTTATTTTTGTCTATGAGTAAGGCTACTATACAGCCGAAACGCATAAGACACTTCTTGCTCAGCTGTTCTTATGCTTGACACTTTGTTTTAAGTGTTTTAAGATTTTTTATATGTTTCCAAATAAAACTATTTAATTCATTCTTTTTACAAATATGATACTTTGACTCATTAGTGTTTCAGTTGTAATATAGGCCAGGGATGGACAAATGGGGTCTGCCGAAAATAATTTAGAAGCCTTAAGGGAAGCTTACACCTTTGCTGCGCTAGGTTCTCTGCTGTTTCTCCCATTGAAGCCTATAGAAGCACACTCTCGTAAGGGCAAGGCTTCCAGGCAGGGGCGTATTAAGGCATAGGCCGACAAGGCCGGTGCCTAGGGCAGCAGAGTTTTAAGGGGCAGCAGAATTTTGAGTCCCTAGGGCCACTCTACTGAACTCAGGGCAGGGTTGCTAAATCAACCAATTACTAATGACTTAAATGGCTGGCCCGGCTATTGCTATCCTATGGGATTGTATGTGGGTGCGCATGGCGTGGTGACAGTGGAGGCGGAGCTCACTTGCGCAGCCTGGCCTGGACTGAGAGGGAATGCGGTATTCTTCCTGGCTCCACCGCGTGATTGAGACACACAGAGACTACACAATGCAGTGTGCACTACAACGTGACCACTGTGAAACAGCATATGCCTTTCTCCCTTCAATACATCTTCATTAGACATTATAATACTTAAACGGATTAGTCACTAAATACTTGTACATTTACTGTTTGTCTATCTGTCATACATGCAAAGAATAAGTATTTATTGCTGAATCTATACAACTATGTGACTTAAAACACAACTGAAAATATGTTGTATGCATTTAATACATTCAGAAACAATACAAGTATATACTTTATTATGATTGTATCATGTGACTTTATCCCCTAGGATACAATTTCTAAACCTATCATAACTACTGTTGTATTTTTTAAGTACTTTTAAAGGCCAGTTTGTATATTCATTACATATTTATCCAAGCAGATATTTTGCTTAAATAACTGTCAATCATCAAAGAAGATGTTTAAGGTTAAACAACTACCTACTGACAAACTATCATACAAGGATATTTTTTTTCTGATATAAGCACTTTAATCATCTGACTTGCAAAATAATGTCTTAATATATATATATGTGTGTGTGTGTGTGACCAGAGTGAATGCAAGCCCTGGTGAACATCTACTTAAAAAGACATTATTTTTTTAATTTTTTGTACCCTGCCCCAAAAATATTATGTCTAAAAAAAGGCCTTAAACCTGGGGTGGGGTGGGGGCAGCAGAATTTTGAGTGCCTAGGGCAGCACAAAACCTAAATACGCCCCTGCTTCCAGGCAATGCAAACACGGTCATGTTTGCATTGTGCTTAACTTGTAATACCAGCTAACATTTGCGTGCACTGGTATTACTGAGTAGAGTACAAATATTGCACTCCCAAAAGTGCAATTTTAGACTTCACTCGTAATCTAGGCCTAACTCCACTAGAACTAAGCTTTTTGCATGTGTCACGAAGCTTGCATACTACAAGTTAGAAATAAAATGTTTTCGCACAAGCGCTAACCCGACACGTACAAAAAGCCGAACTTAGAATATCACGGATGTGTTAACATATTCCCCCCATAGACTTCAATGGAGAGTGAACATTGGAAAAAAAAAAAATAACACCCAACAAACCAACCAAACCTGATTGGGTTTTCTCAAGAGTGCTAACCCGACATGCAATATGAATATTTCACATTCCAATGTTGCTTGACATGGCAGAATATGTTCTATTTATCCTTAAATACACACATATATATATATATATATATATACAGGGAGTGCAGAATTATTAGGCAAGTTGTATTTTTGAGGATTAATTTTATTATTGAACAACAACCATGTTCTCAATGAACCCAAAAAACTCATTAATATCAAAGCTGAATATTTTTGGAAGTAGTTTTTAGTTTGTTTTTAGTTTTAGCTATTTTAGGGGGATATCTGTGTGTGCAGGTGACTATTACTGTGCATAATTATTAGGCAACTTAACAAAAAACAAATATATACCCATTTCAATTATTTATTTTTACCAGTGAAACCAATATAACATCTCAACATTCACAAATATACATTTCTGACATTCAAAAACAAAACAAAAACAAATCAGTGACCAATATAGCCACCTTTCTTTGCAAGGACACTCAAAAGCCTGCCATCCATGGATTCTGTCAGTGTTTTGATCTGTTCACCATCAACATTGCGTGCAGCAGCAACCACAGCCTCCCAGACACTGTTCAGAGAGGTGTACTGTTTTCCCTCCTTGTAAATCTCACATTTGATGATGGACCACAGGTTCTCAATGGGGTTCAGATCAAGTGAACAAGGAGGCCATGTCATTAGATTTTCTTCTTTTATACCCTTTCTTGCCAGCCACGCTGTGGAGTACTTGGGCGCGTGTGATGGAGCATTGTCCTGCATGAAAATCATGTTTTTCTTGAAGGATGCAGACTTCTTCCTGTACCACTGCTTGAAGAAGGTGTCTTCCAGAAACTGGCAGTAGGACTGGGAGTTGAGCTTGACTCCATCCTCAACCCGAAAAGGCCCCACAAGCTCATCTTTGATGATACCAGCCCAAACCAGTACTCCACCTCCACCTTGCTGGCGTCTGAGTCGGACTGGAGCTCTCTGCCCTTTACCAATCCAGCCATGGGCCCATCCATCTGGCCCATTAAGACTCACTCTCATTTCATCAGTCCATAAAACCTTAGAAAAATCAGTCTTGAGATATTTCTTGGCCCAGTCTTGACGTTTCAGCTTGTGTGTCTTGTTCAGTGGTGGTCGTCTTTCAGCCTTTCTTACCTTGGCCATGTCTCTGAGTATTGCACACCTTGTGCTTTTGGGCACTCCAGTGATGTTGCAGCTCTGAAATATGGCCAAACTGGTGGCAAGTGGCATCTTGGCAGCTGCACGCTTGACTTTTCTCAGTTCATGGGCAGTTATTTTGCGCCTTGGTTTTTCCACACGCTTCTTGCGACCCTGTTGACTATTTTGAATGAAACGCTTGATTGTTCGATGATCACGCTTCAGAAGCTTTGCAATTTTAAGAGTGCTGCATCCCTCTGCAAGATATCTCACTATTTTTTACTTTTCTGAGCCTGTCAAGTCCTTCTTTTGACCCATTTTGCCAAAGGAAAGGAAGTTGCCTAATAATTATGCACACCTGATATAGGGTGTTGATGTCATTAGACCACACCCCTTCTCATTACAGAGATGCACATCACCTAATATGCTTAATTGGTAGTAGGCTTTCGAGCCTATACAGCTTGGAGTAAGACAACATGCATAAAGAGGATGATGTGGTCAAAATACTCATTTGCCTAATAATTCTGCACTCCCTGTATATATATATATAAAGTGAAGAAATGGATCCGCACTCACTAGACTTTCAAACATCAAATGTGGTTTATTGTGACGTTTCAGGGATTAACCCGCCCCATCATCATCTTTAGACATGTATATGTATGTATCTTTATGGTAAAGCCCTTTGCCTGCTTTTTTTTTTTTTTTTTTTTTTTTTAAACCTGAGACCTCATATCTTTGAGCCCTTATAACTTTTTATTCCAATTTTGTTTTAATAATTTTTATTAGATGTTGTTATTATGAATGTAACTATACTTTTAAATGTATTTTTGATGTGTTGGTGTGTAACATTTTAGTTAGGTTAGTTTAGTTAGTTGTGAGTTTTATAGAGGAGATATTAAGCATTACTTTAAAAAAAAAGTGTTTTTTAATTATTTTTAAAGTAGTGCTGAATATCTCCTCTATAAAACTCACAACTAACTGTAAGTAATAGTTAAAGGACAAGGAAATAAATATCCTTTATTTTTTTTTGACTGGGAAATACTTGTGCTTTAAAAGGAATTATTAAAAATAATTTTAATCTATTAAATGCTTAGAAATATCTACTCTACCATTACATCTTTTTAATATGCCCACTACTTTTTGACAAGTTGGGAGTGCAAAAGATTTGTGTTGTGAAACAAATGAATTTGAATTTAAATTTTATTTTTATTTTTTCCTACATAAACTAAATAAAACACAAAATACCAATTCTAAGTAGAGAAAATTATTTTTACTTTGTGTTTAATAAAGTAAGTTATGTGTAACAACTGTTTCATGCACTTTAAAATTAATATTTCCTTTTTCATAACAGTGCATGTAAAAAAACAAATTTAAATAGGCATAATTTAAATTCATATTCTTTGCTAAGGTACATACAGAATTCAAGGATAAAATGAATAAAACTCATATTTAGTTTTCTACTTAAAGGGACATAATACTCATATGCTAAATCACTTGAAACTGATGCAGTATAACTGTAAAAAGCTGACAGGAAAATATCACCTGAGCATCTCTATGTAAAAAAGGAAGATATTTTACCTCACAATTTCCTCAGCTCAGCAGAGTAAGTTCTGTGTAAAAAGTTATACTCAGCTGCTCCCAGCTGCAGGTAAAAAAAATTAAAAAAATGAAGAAATGAACAGCAGCCAATCAGCATCAGCAGTGCTGAGGTCATGAACTCTTACTGTGATCTCATGAGATTTGACTTAACTCTCATGAGATTTCATAGTAAGCTTCCTTTACCTGATTGGTGAAATAATATGAGAGTGCACGATGCTAGTCCCTTCAGATGTCCCAGGACAAACACACTAAAATGCTGCTTAGAAATCCTTTACAATGGGAGGTGGCTACTGAGGAACTTTTGAGGTAAAATATCTTTCTTTTTTACATAGAGATGTTCAGGTGATATTTTCTAATCAGCTTTTTACAGCTATGCTGCATCACTTTCAAGTGTTTAAACATTTGGGTATTATGGCCCTTTAATGGCTCTTCAATATTCTTGCCTTCCAATTCTAAAATATTAAATTCCCTTGAATGAACTACAGAGGTTCTAAGAGATTTTAACTCTTAGTAAATTCAGCATGGAACCTCTCATAACCAACTAACCTCACAGTAATATTTTGCTCAATATCTAATAAAATAAAGTAATTATTTTTAAAATATTAATGGATAATGGTTTATAGTATTCTTAAGGTCAAAGTATGTAATTATCACCCATATGCCTAGATTTATAGGTGCTAATGAGGTTGCCAAGGCTATGTTGTATTGATGAGATCAAGCTAGAAATTAATTAAGAGTTGCTTTGTCTAAATATTCTTGCATTATGTCAGATGGCATCCCTGCCATTTTCATTTCAAGTTGCATGCGGAGTCCATACATGATATCTTGTACATCATACCAGTACCATTGGCAACATAGAAAAAAACAATAGTTTTAACATCAACACTTAGAAAACACCCTTTCAAATAATTCATATAAATATTTCTAATTGTAAAATGATGCATGTTTTTTTTTGTTATAGTAAAATTTTCTTGATGAGTTGACCGAAAGGTGTCTCCATGGGCTAACCATGGGCGTACTGGCTAAATTCTAGTGGGGCAGTCTGGATTTTTATGCACAGCATGTGGATTATGTTGTCTCTTGTCTGTTTCATGAAAGGAGTTTTTATACATTTGCAATGTTTAAAAGGTGTGATGAGGTATGCTTTGCAATGGAACCGAGAAGTTAATGATTACAGGACACAGTTCCGAAGATTAAAAAAGATAATGAATTGCAAATTATGGCTGTAACAAGAAGAACGTGCAAATCTTTATGAATTGTGCAGTTTACTAGTTGTAGTTTTTTTCCCCTATTTATTTAATAAATGTTTTTATTGAATCAAGGCTATTGTCTGAGATTCTATAAGGTGCTGTTAGAATGTGCTGTGAGAGTTCTCTGTAATGTAATGTAACTGCTAATGACTACAATAATGCAAATTGGTGTGTTCACAAGTCTCTAAAAATCTTGTTGAAAATCGCAAATATACATATTATGTATTCATTTTTCTTTACAACAGTTTCCTTAAAAGGACACTGAACCCATTTTTTTTCTTTCATGATTCAGATAGAGCATGCAATTTTAAGCAACTTTATAATTTACTCCTATTATCAATTTTCTTCATTCTCTTGCTATCTTTATTTCAAAAGCAAGAATGTAAGTTTAGAAGCTGGCCCCTTTTTGGTTCACAACCTGGGTTGTGGTTGCTGATTGGACAGCACAAATAAACAAGTGCTGTCCAGAGTTCTGAATCAAAAATTGGCATGCTCCTTAGCTTAGATGCCTTTACTTTTTCAAATAAAGCTAGCAAGAGAACAAAGAAAATTTGATAATAGGAGCAAATTAGAAAGTTGCTTAAAATTGCATGCTCTATCTCAATCATAAAAGAAAAAAATTGGGTTTAGTATCTCTTTAAATATAAATTATTTGGTTATCTCAAAATAAAGAAAAAAATATCTATATTAAATATATGCGTAGAGTGGAGAGATAATTAGTAATTCCTCATGCAGCATATATACAATATGCGGGAGTAGGAAGGGCACAACGCTAAGAATTTTTTTTAATGGAGAGGGAAGAATGAGAAGCTACACTACAGAAACAAAAGGGAATTGGAAGGGGGAGACCATTATTAATGATAGTGGGGAGGGGTGAGGGAGCATCACTACACTACAGAAAAAAAATAAATGACAAAATAAATAATAATAATAATAACATAGTAACATAGCAGATGAGGTTAGCCAATTACCTTCAGAAGTCACATAATTAGTTAAATAAAGTACACTTGTGAGCAATCTAAGTGTCACATGATCTGTCACATGATCTCAGTATATATACACATGTTCTAAAAGGCCCCAGAGTCTGCAACACCACTGAGCAAGGGGCATCACTATCAAGCAGCACCATGAAGACCAAGGAGCTCTCCAAACAGGTCAGGGATAAAGTTGTGGAGAAGTACAGAGCAGGGCTGGGTTCTAAAAAATTATTCAAAATGTTGAACATCCTACGGAGCACCATTAAAACCATAATTAAAAAATGAAAAGAATATGGTACCACAACAAACCAGCCAAGAGAGAGCCTACCACCAAAACACATGGAACATGCAAGGAGGGCATTAATCAGAGAGGCAACAAAGAGATGAAAGATAACCCTGAAGGAGCTGCAAAGCTCCACAGCGGAGATTGAAGTATCTGTCCATAGTACCACTTTAAGCTGTACACTCCACAGAGCTGAATTTATGGAAGAGTGGCCAGAAAAAAAGTCTTTACTTATAGAAAAAAAATAAGCAAACACGTTTGCTGTTCACCAAAAGGCATGTGGGAGACTCCCCAAACATATGGAAGAAGGTACTCTGTTCAGATAAGACTAAAATGTTGCTTTTTTCCATCAAGGAAAACGCTATGTATGGTGCAAACCGAACACCTCTCATCACCCCTAAAACACCATGTCTATATATGTATACATATCTATGTATGTGTTTATATGTGCATTCATGTCTGTAAATCAATATAGAAACAGGTATCGCAACAGTGTAGTAATGATATGGAAGAGAGAAATGCAGGTAAAAACGTAATTTAATACATGTTACAGAGCGTACATACAGAGCTCTGATGAACCGCTTGTGAAGCGGGAAACGCGTCAGCGGGGTTTGTTTGCTGTGCCTGAAATTTTGTATGTACGCTCTGTAACATGTATTAAATTACGTTTTTACCTGCATATCTCTCTTCCATATTATTACTACACTGTTGCGATACCTGTTTCTATTTGTGACTTTGCCTATATAGGGGTATGGAGAGCCCCCAGCAACAGTGTTAGTATTAGCAGCCAGACCGGAATTATACTGATATTCTGTGAGGCCCTGGATTAAAGCCCTGTATGCATACTAATGCCCGGTGAATACCTGCAAAACGATACAAGGAATCAATACCGCACCGAGAGGGTTACAATCGGGTGAGTCCTCATGTTTGATCTATTTCACTTGGATATTTTACAGTGTTTAGGTGACATCCGCATTAGTGGGACTCTTGGATAGAGTCGGTTTCACCTCTGAACTCTCACTTTATATATATTACAGCATTTAAGACTGAGCAGTCTATTTCTTTTTAAATGTAAATCAATATATACACATAATACATCCTATATAATAAAAGGCCAAGTGTGTTTGTCCGAAGCTGTCATGCGTAGTAGAGACAGCACGAGGACAAACACACCTGGCCTTTGAGTCCCTAGCTGATCTGCGGCAGAAGTGGGCTTGACCGTATGTGAGTGGGGGCGTGGCCATCGTGAATGGGGCATGGCCGAGCGTGAATGGTCGTGAAGGGGCATGGCCAGGTGTGAAGGGGGCGTGGTCGGGTGCGGTTGCGCGATAGATGGGAGAGAAATAGAGAGGGGAGAGAGATAGAGAGATAGAGAGGGGAGAGAGATAGAGAGGGGGGAGAGATAGAGAGGAGGGAGAAAGAGAGAGAGATGGGGAGAGAGAGAGGGGGGAGAGAGGGGGAGAGAGAGGGAGAGAGAGGGGAGAGAGAGGGGAGAGAGAGAGGGAGAGAGAGGGGAGAGAGAGAGGGGGAGAGAGACAGCAAAAGAGAGGGGGAGAGAGACAAGAAAGACAGGGGGAAGAAAGACAGCAAAAGAGAGGGGGGAGAGAGACAGCAAAAGAGAGAAGGGGAGAGAGAGCAAAAGAGAGGGGGGGAGATAGACAGCAAAAGAGAGGGGGAGAGAGACAGCAAAAGAGAGAGGGGGAGAGAGACAGCAAAAGAGAGGGGGAGAGAGCGCAATAGAGAGGGGGAGAGAGAGAGTGCAAAAAAGAGGGGAGAAAGAGAGTGCAAAAGAGAGGGGAGAGAGGGAGGGGAGAGAGCACAAAAGAGATGGGTGAGAGAGAGAGCGCAAAAGAGATGGGGGAGAGAGAGAGCGCAAAATAGAGGGGGAGAGAGAGCACAAAAGAGAGGGGGAGAGAGACGCAAAAGAGAGGGTGGAGAGAGAGCTCAAAAGAGAGGGGTAGAGAGAGCAAAAGAGAGGGGGGAGAGAGAGCGCAAAAGAGAGGGGGAGAAAGAGAGCACAAAAGAGATGGGGGAGAGAGAGAGCGCAAAAGAGAGGGGGAGAGAGAGCGCAAAAGAGAGGGGGAGAGAGAGAGAGCGCAGAAGAGAGGGGGAGAGAGACGCAAAAGAGAAGGGGGAGAGAGAGAGAGCTCAAAAGAGAGGGGGGAGAAAGGGAGCTCAAAAGAGAGGGGGGAGAGAGAGCAAAAGAGAGGGGGAGAGAGCGCAAAAGAGAGGGGGGAGAGAGAGAGCGCAAAAGAGAGGAGGAGAGAGACTCAAAAGAGAGGGGGGAGAGAGAGAGCTCAAAAGAGAGGGGGGAGAGAGCTCAAAAGAGAGGGGGGAGAGAATATATGTACACATATATTTATATATATATATATATATACATATATATATATATATATATATATATATATATATACATATATATATGCATATAAACATATTTATATTTAGACATGTGCTGTATATGTACAGTATGTATTTCTATGTTAAAGCACTTTTGCAGTCATTTTTTTTAACGCCTAAGATCTTATATCTTTGATTCATTATAACTTTTTATTGAAATTTTTTGTTAATGTTTTTTATTAGACAGTGTTGTTATGAGTGTAACTGTACTTTTAAATGTAATTTTTATGTGTTTTGTGTAACTTTTTAGTTGAGCGTAACAGTTAACCAGAGCTTTGAAGTCGCACAACCCAGACGCGCATTAAATTCAATTGCGCTTGAGACAAAAGCGTTTACTTTCAACTTGTAAAACGTGCGCTACTTCTGACGTATGCAAAGAGCCGCGATAATCATTTGTTGCGCAACAGTTAGCGCGCCACTCGTTATCTAGCCCTTAGTTCGAAAAGGCTGTGGTTTGTTAACCTTGATTAATAGTGGAAAATAATAGAATAATTTAGCAGGATCTTCAGTCCTTAGGTTAAAGACATCATTCATCAATTAATTCTGAAGAAAAACAGATTTGCAAAAGCGTAAAATGACCCACATGCTTTCAGAAATCTGATCTACCTTCAACTTTTCTGCTTCCTCAACATATTCCCAAGGTATTAAAAGCACAAAATGGAAGATTTTTTTCTATTGTACCAAAATGACTTTGCATCAATATAAATATAGCATCTGCAAGTCAATAAGGACTGTTTAGTATAGCAGTAAATGAACTGTACATGGTTTTCCTATTATTTATCCATGATACTTTGACTTTCAGCCAGGCATACTTTATTGATGCTATTAACAGTTATTTCATATTTGTGCAATATTTTTCATTATGTCCAAAGAGACGACTAACTTACGGCTAGATTTAGAGTTCTGCGGCCAAAGGGGTGCGTTAGGTACGCATGCTTTTTTTCCCCCGCACCTTTTAAATACCGCTGGTATTTAGAGTTCACAGAATGGCTGCGTTAGGCTCCAAAAAAGGGAGCGTAGAGCATATTTACCGCCACTGCAACTCTCGATACCAGCGTTGCTTACGGACGCGGCCAGCTTCAAAAACATGCTTGTGCACGATTCCCCCATAGAAAACAATGGGGCAGTTTGAGCTGAAAAAAAACCTAACACCTGCAAAAAAGCAGCGTTAAGCTCCTAACGCAGCCCCATTGTTTCCTATGGGGAAACACTTCCTAAGTCTGCACTTAACACCCTAACATGCACCCCGAGTCTAAACACCCCTAACCTTACACTTATTAACCCCTAATCTGCCGCCCCGCTATCGCTAACCCCTGCATATTATTATTAACCCATAATCTGCCGCTCCGTACACCGCCGCAACCTACATTATACCTATGTACCCCTAATCTGCTGCCCCTAACACCGCTGACCCCTATATTATATTTATTAACCCCTAATCTGCCGCCCCCGCTATCGCTGACCCCTGCATATTATTATTAACCCCTAATCTGCCGCTTCGTACACCGCCGCAACCTACGTTATCCCTATGTACCCCTAATCTGCTGCCCCTAACGCATGCCCCAAAGAATTCAGCTCTTTTGCCTGTAAAAAAAAACATACAATACCCCCCCAACATTACAACCCACCACCCACATACCCCTAATCTAACCCAAACCCCCCTTAAATAAACCTAACACTAAGACCCTGAAGATCTCCCTACCTTGTCTTCACCACGCCGGGTTCACCGATCGATCCAGAAGAGCCTCCGATGTCTTGATCCAAGCCCAAGCGGGGGGCTGAAGATGTCCATGATCCGGCTGAAGTCTTCATCCAAGCGGGAGCTGAAGAGGTCCATGATCCGACTGAAGTCTTCTATCAAGCGGCATCTTCAATCTTCTTTGTTCCGGATCCATGTAGTTCATCCCGCCGACGCGGAACATCCATCTTCACCGACGACTTCCTTTAAGGGACGTCATCCAAGATGGCGTCCCTCGAATTCCAATTGGCTGATAGGATTCTATCAGCCAATCGGAATTAAGGTAGGAAAATTCTGATTGGCTGATGGAATCAGCCAATCAGATTCAAGTTCAATCCGATTGGCTGATCCGATCAGCCAATCAGATTGAGCTCGCATTCTATTGGCTGATCGGAACAGCCAATAGAATGCGAGCTCAATCAGATTGGCTGATTGGATCAGCCAATCGGATTGAACTTGAATCTGATTGGCTGATTCCATCAGCCAATCAGAATTTTCCTACCTTAATTCCGATTGGCTGATAGAATTAGAAAATCGGATGCCGCTTGATAGAAGACTTCAGTCGGATCATGGACCTCTTCAGTTCCCGCTTGGATGAAGACTTCAGCCGGATCATGGACATCTTCAGCCCCCCGCTTGGGCTTGGATCAAGACATCGGAGGCTCTTCTGGATCGATCAGTGAACCCGGCGTGGTGAAGACAAGGTAGGGAGATCTTCAGGGGCTTAATGTTAGGTTTATTTAAGGGGGGTTTGGGTTAGATTAGGGGTATGTGGGTGGTGGGTTGTAATGTTGAGGGGGGTATTGTATTTTTTTTTTACAGGCAAAAGAGCTGAATTCTTTGGGGCATGCCCCGCAAAGGGCCCTTTTCAGGGCTGGTAAGGTAAAAGAGCTTTATAATAGGGTAGGGCATTTTTTATTTTGGGGGTCTTTGTTAAAATTGTTGTAATATTTTTCTAATGTTTGTAAAAAAAATTTTTATTTTTTGTAACTTAGTTCTTTTTTATTTTTTGTACTTTAGTTAGTTTATTTAATTGTATTTAATTAATTTATTGCTAGTGTAGAGTTAGGTTTAATTGTAACTTAGGTTAGGATTTATTTTACAGGTAATTTTGTAATTATTTTAACTAGGTAGCTATTAAATAGTTATTAACTATTTAATAGCTATTGTACCTAGTCAATATAATTACAAAGTTGCCTGTAAAATAAATATTAATCCTAAAATAGCTACAATATAATTATAATTTATATTGCAGCTATATTAGGGTTTATTTTACAGGTAACTATTTAGCTTTAAATATTAATAATTTATTTAATAAGAGTTAATTTATTTCATTAGATTTAAATTATATTTAACTTAGGGGGGGTGTTAGTGTTAGGGTTAGACTTAGCTTTAGGGGTTAATACATTTATTAGAGTAGCGGTGAGATCCAGTCGGCAGATTAGGGGTTAATTATTGTAGGTAGGTGGCGGCGACATTGGGGGCGGCAGATTAGGGGTTAATAAATATTATGTAGGTGTCGGCGGTATTAGGGGCAGCAGATTAGGGGTACATAGGGATAACGTAGGTGGCGGCGGTGTGTGGTCGGCAGATTAGGGGTTAAAAAAATTTAATAGAGTGGCGGCGATGTGGGGGGACCTCGGTTTAGGGGTACATAGTTAGTTTATGGGTGTTAGTGTACTTTAGAGCACAGTAGTTAAGAGCTTTATAAACCGGCGTTAGCCCAGAAAGCTCTTAACTACTGACTTTTTTCTGCGGCTGGAGTTTTGTCGGTAGATTTCTAACGCTCACTTCAGCCAAGACTCTAAATACCAGCGTTAGAAAGATACCATTGAAAAGATAGGATACGCAAATGGCGTAGGGGGATCCGCGGTATGGAAAAGTCGTGGCTGGAAAGTGAGCGTTAGACCCTTTCCTGACTGCCTCCAAATACCAGCGGTAGCCCAAAACCAGCGTTAGGAGCCTCTAACGCTGGTTTTGACGGCTACCGCCAAACTCTAAATCTAGCCATTAGAATGGTAAAGCTCTGAGTGCAACATAAATTGAAAAATAAAAGTTCTGTTTTTGTTGGATTTATACTGGTTACCTGATTTCATAAAAACTTTAAAACAAAAAGACTGATTTTGTTAGTTTGAAATACATCATTATAAGAAAAACGATGCATGACTGCATATAGCCTGTAAACAAATAGATAGAGGGTGCTTTGTTGCTCTTATATGTTAAAAGAAAAAAAGATCTAGGACTCCGTGTACTAAGCAGCGTAAGCTGCTCCTGAGCCCTTGTGGGGCAGGTTCACATATGCGAGCCTACTTCCCACAATGTAAGCAGCAGAAATCATTAGACCATTGCTTCTATGCCACCTCTAAGTGGTGATGAGAAATCACTGATTGGTCACGCAAGAGAAGGGGCGGGCTTTACACGCTATAAGGAGCGTATAAGGATATATTAAGGGCAGTGGATCCTGTATGTCCACCACCCGTATGTAGCAAATGCAAGCGAACATCTTGTCGAGTTGAGAAGCTTGTCTGCTTGCTTTTTAGTACATGGTGGCCATTTTTTTAGGAATATGAAGTAGATTACATATAATTCTTTATATAAAAAACAGGTTCAAAATGGTCAGTGCAGTTTACCAGGTTAGTATGGTCAATGATATTATTCACTCCATCTACAGATGGTCCTTATGTAGAGTTTAATAGTCTAGTCCAGAACTGGCTGGTGGGTTAAAAACACGCTGTCAGCATTTATCATTGCACAAGCAGTTCTTGTGAACTGCTGGTGCAATGCCGCCCCCTACAGATTTGCTGCCAGGAGGTGTCAATCAACCCGATCGTATTCGATCGGGTTGATTTCTGTCCACAGCCTCAGAGCAGGCAGACAAGTTATGGAGCAGCGGTCTTTAAAAACAAGGGGCATCAAGCTCCATACCGAGCTTGATAAATCGGGTCCTTGGAGTGACACTTTGGTTGATAACATTAGGTGAGATGTATTTATCTTTTGGGCTTAAGGAGACTTTCAATTCACTATATTACAAGAAGGGATGGGCGAAGGTGGTGAAGGTTAAATTAATTTGGTAGAGTGAATAGTCCTGTGGAGATTTGTTTTGGACAATCAAAATTCATTAAAATTCGGTAATCTAAAGTTATTTTTGTTTTCGAATTTTCATAATTAGATCAAAAATATCCACATTCAAATGTTATACTTGCTGCTGATTGCTGATTGGTAGCTAAATGCAGCCACCAATCAGCAGGCGCTATCCAGGGTGCTGAACCAAAAATGGGCCGACTCCTAAGCTTTCATTCCTGCTTTTTCAAATAAAGCAAGAGAATGAAGAAAAATTGATAATAGTAGTAAATTAGAAATTTGCTTAAAATTGCTTGTTCTATCTATATCATGAAAGAAAAAAAGTGGGTTTAGTATTCCTTTAATCATCCACTTGTATTAACAGGTTGCGTGTCATTCTTTGAGTTAGGTGGTAAAAAAAGGAATGCACCCTGCGCTATCACTTGCACTCTGCTTGTTATCTAGTCCTAAGTGTGTCTTAAAAAATCATTAGAAAAATTATCATATGAAAAGGACCCATTAATTACTGCACAAAGCCAACCCTGTGTCAAACTTTGTATTTTTTATTTTAATGTTATACTGTATCACTAGAATCTGTACTACATGTTTTATAGATCTCCTGCGGTATGTTCCCAAGTCTGTGAAGCAAGAGACTACACAATGCATTGTAAAGGACTTCCTATCTGGCCTCTACATTCACAGGATTATTGTAAATGGTACAGCATTATAGTAAAAAATGATATGCTTTAATTCAATTGAGCGTGTAATTTTAAGACTAGCGACCCTTCACCTCTATGAGTCTCGCTGCAAAAGGGTTACCTAATCAGCATTGCTAGTGCAACTAGCACTGCTGATTGGCTCAGAAGCAGTCTCTGTATGGGACCAGCAGTGCTCTGCGGGTCCCAAGTGGGACTTTTGCTGGGGTTAAGACTAGTGCAGGTTCATTAGTATTTAAATGATATGTTCTAATGAGTTACAGCATGTAGTTTTTTGACTCTTTAATGTGAGTTTTCCACTTATGACAATTATTTTTCTAATGCAAATTAAACAACAATTTAAACAAAACTGTTCTGAGCAGGCGGACAAGAATCGCCATACATCAACCCGATTGAGTCTGATCGGGTTGATTGATTGTGAGCTGCTGGTGCAATGCTGAATACGGAGAGCGTATTGCTCTCCGCATTAAGCGAGGTCTTGAGGACCTGATCTGCATTGTCGAATCAGGTCCGCAAGACCTTTGATACATAGGCCCCTTAATTTGCGGTCACTTAAATTGAATTAGCTTGTTCATTCATTTCTAGACTAAGGAGAAAAATATGTATGATATAAATTATGGCATAATATGTATCATGTAAAAAAGTAAACTTTATTGTGGCTTATACGAGTATCAAGAATTGTTAAATTTAAATAGACCATGATATGTGTGTATAATACAGAATTTAAATGTAAATTTAAGTGTAAATATTCTTCTGTTTTCAAAGCTACTTCCAGACTCCCACTATGAACAAATGTATTTTATTGATTTGATTCAGTTTAAGTCTCTAAGAATTTCTTGGAATGCTTTGTATAGTTTAAATAATGTCTTCAAATAAAGGAATGATTTAAACAACAGTTAAAGAAATTAAGCAAGCCAAGAAAATGCTATCCACAAAATTCAGGGTGGGACAAATTTACATTCTCTATATGTCATGTCAGTGGACCACCTCAGATAAAAGAGAGCATTATACAACTGGAATATTAAAGAAGCAGAACAAAACAAAGACCGGTGATTCTTATAAATCTTTATATAATGCTACTCTGAAAATTAGTTTATGGTAGTTTATTGTAGGCTAGGGGTTTATTTTTATTTTAGGGGGCTTTTTATTTTTTTATAGGGCTATTAGATTAGGTGTAATTGTTTTTATTTTGGATAATTTTGTTTGTTATTTTTTGTAATTTAGTGTTTGTTATCTTTTGTAATTCAGTATTTTTTATTTTGTTATTTTTTGTAAGTTTAACTTATTTTTTGAGTGTTGTTGTTTTTTTTTTAATGTGTAATATAGTTTATTTAATTGGTAGTTAGTTTAATTTTAGTATAATAGTTATGTTAGGTTAATTGTTAGTTTAAACTTATTTTTTTTTTTATTTCACAGGTAAGTTTTTATTTATTTTAAGATAGAGATATTGTAATTTTAATTTAAAGTTAGGAGGTTGCTAGGTTTAGGGGTTAATAGTTTAATTTCGTTTTTTGCAATGTGGGGGGCTGGCGGTATAGGGCTTAATAGGTTTATTTAGTGGTGGGGAAGTGGGGGTGATGTGGGAGACCAGAGGTTTAGGGGTTAATAACTTTATTTAGTGGCGGCGATGTCAGGGAGCGGCGGAATAGGGGTTAATAGCTTTATTATAGTGTCAGTGATGTTGGGTTGCAGGGGAATAGGGGTTAATAACTTTATTATAGTGGTAGCGATGTTGGGGAGTGGCGGAATAGGGGTTAATAACTTTTATTAGTTGCGGTGATGTCGGGAGCGGCAGATTAGGGGTAAATAAGTTTTAAATAGTGTTTGTGATGCGGGAGGGCAGCGGAATAAGGGTTAATAGCGTACTTTGTAACATTTTAGTTATGAGTTTTGTGTAGCAGTTCTGTTGCGCAAAACTCATATCTACTGGACTCAGATAGCGGAACGGATCGTGTTGGTATAGTCTGGAACGCAAGCATTTTAGCCTCATCATACAACTTGTAATACCGGCGCTATGGAAATCCCATGCAAAACGTTATTTTTTTGAGTGCGGGATTGACGTTGCGTTACAGGCTAAAATGCTTGTGGTATAGCTATACTGACAAGACTCGTAATGGCTGCGTTATTGTTTTTACGCTGAAATTTCCATTTTTTCAGCGTTAAAACCGTAACGCAAAACTCGTAATCTAGGTGTAAGTCAATAAAAAAGTATTATATAATAAGGGACAGCGCAAACATATAAATAAAGCATTATCATTTGAGAAGTACTAACTTGCACTATGAGCCATACAATCAACAATACGCAAGTAAAACTAATTTATAAACATTAGCATCAAAATTAAATTAAAATAAATAATGAATATTAAGTAGAGATTGTACTAAATTGTCCGATGATGCACATATATAAATACAATCCTTTAAGCAAAGAAAACATTTTTTACATTATCATTTACAATAAAAAAATGTTGACCTGCCACTGCCTGCACTCATCTCATGTGAGTGTGACATGATGCTTCACTAGTGTCTCTGACTACAGGGGCTATTATTTCTGTTTTACCCATTGGTGTTTGTGTTTGTGTGTATGTATGTATGTGACTGTGTGTGTATTTATGCATATGTGTGTGTGTGTGTGTGTGTGTGTTTGTATGTATGTGACTGTGTGTGTATTTATGCATATGTGTGTGTGTGTGTGTGTGTGTTTGTATGTATGTGACTGTGTATGTATTTATGCATGTATGTGTGTATGTGTATGTATGTATGTATGTGACTGTGTGTGTATTTATGCATGTATGTGTGTGTGTGTATGTATGTATGTATGTGACTGTGTGTGTATTTATGCATGTATATGTGTGTGTGTATGTATGTATGTATGTGACTGTGTGTGTATTTATGCATGTATATGTGTGTGTGTATGTGTGTGACTGTGTGTGTATTTATGCATGTATATGTGTGTGTGTGTGTGTGTGTGTGTATGTTTGTGTCTGTGTGTGTGTATATGTGTGTGTGTGTGTGTATGTTTGTGTCTGTGTGTGTATTTATGCATGTATGTGTGTGTATCTTTGCAGAACCAGCAAATTACAGACTTTGTTACTACCGCATGGGGGGGTAAACAGTGTCACTATACAGTACCACTATATACAGTATGGGGGGCTGAACCATGTCACAGACTACTGTGGTCACTTTATAAAGTACTGGGGCAGGTAGGGTCAGGCCAGCCATCTCACTGGCAGATTACAGACTGTGTCACTGACTCACTATATACAGTACTGGTGGGTTAAACAGTTTCACTATATACAGTAATAGGGGGTCAGACCATCTCACAGACTGTGGGCACAGGGTACCTCCTTTTGCAGACATGTAATCTGATTCACATTTTTTTTCTGTGTTAAATGTAAAAAAAAAAAAAAAAGATATGTATCAAATTCACTTTTTTTTTGGGGGGGGGCCTTCTTTGATTCTTGCACCTGGGCCCTGTTGTTTCTAGTTACGCCTCTGCAAGTTATTGAGCTGGTTGTTCATTACTGAGAGTCTGCTTTCTGTCTATTATATCTCCCTAAGGTAAAAAGGAAAAACCAGAAGTTCAGTGTGCTTAGAGCAATGTGGCTACACCTCCTTGACAAGGCCCAATGAAGGCTGGAACGATCATCTGGGGTTGCCGTTTTCCTTGTTCAGAGAGGAATTGCCTGGTATTTCAGCACTGGACTGACCTTAATAGACGGGATCAGACTGATGTATTATAGGAAAGTTCTATTCTTTAAAAAGCATTACTGGGCTAAAAAGAAGCACAGGCTAATAAGTTATTGAGCTGGTTGTTTGTTCCTGAGAGTACACTTCTCTCTGTGTGTATTATGTCTCCCTAAGGGAAAAAGGTGCAACCAGACGTGGACTCCTTGCTCAGTGTGCTTAGAGAAACATGGCTGTACTTCACTGAAAAGACTCAATGAAGGCCAAAATGATCATCTGAGGTTGCCGTGTTCCTTGTTCAGAGAGGAATTGCCTGGTATTTCTGTGCTAGACTGACCTTAATAGGCGGGATCAGACTGATGTACTACAGGAAATTTCTACTCTGTGAAATGCATTACTGGGCTAAAATGAACCTGCACCCAGGTGGTAAATCGCCATAGAACAAGCTAACAACTTATTGAGCTAAGGAAAAAGGAAGTCCAAAGAGCCTAATTGTAAAAAATAATAATCTTTATTCCAAAAAATAAAACAGCACACAGGAGGTGGCTAACATATCTGTAGAGGCCAAACAAAAAACGTCTGACCGGTTACGGTGCTACAGCACCGTAATCATAGACATAAATATGATGCAGCTGTTAAAGGCCTAAATAATGCACAGCTTATTCTAATTGGATAAAACTTAAAAGAAATAATTGGCCTCAAGATAACTCTTTACATACCTGACAAACGTAGACAACGAAAGAGATGATTTAATATATATGCAACGAAAGAGATGATTTAATATATATACAACGAAAGAGATGATTTAATATATATGCAACGAAAGAGATGATTTAATATATATACACGGAGAACTGTGTGTGTTTTTGGCATAGATTGTTTGGACTGCTAAATAAGTCACCATTTACATACCACTAATAGGCTGAGACTGTTCACTACACTGTGCTCATCGTTTTTTAACTTATTGAGCTGTTATATTGCTTTTGAGTGTGTGTATTGTGTCTCCCTAAAGAGAAAAGGGGCAATCAGACGTGAACTCCTTGCTCATCATACTTAGAGGAATATAGCTGTACCTCACTGACAAGACCCAATGAAGGCCGAAATAATCATCTGGGGTTGCTGTGTTCCTTGGTCAGAGAGGAACTGCCTGGTATTTTGGCGCTGGACTCACCGTAATAGGCGGGATCAGACTGATATACTACAGGAAAGTTCTACTCTGTGAAAAGCATTACTGGGCTAAAAAGAAGCTGCACTCAGGTGGTAAATCAGCATAGAACAAGCTGACATGTTATTGAACTGGTTGTTTGCTCCTGAGAGTGTGCTTCTCTCTGTGTGTATTATGTCTCCATAGGGTTGATACATGTAAGCTAATTATTCGGAATAATTAAATAATTATTTTATTTTCCTGGATAGATGCCTATTTCAGACCCGCACAGCCAAGATACACTGCGGCTTTGCATATGCATTAGCCGCTATAATACGAAACTATCCAAAACATATTAGGCTAGATTACAAATGGAGCACCAATTTAAAGTGCGCCTGTAAAGGGGCAAATTTGCCCTTTACTGGCGCACGGTAAATAATCAGCCATTACAAGTGACTGGTTAATGCTACCACAAGCTTGTGGCAGCACTTTGCACTTAGCACAATTAACCAGAGGTCAGACGATAAAAGATTTAGTGCTTGATTACAAGTGGTGCCCTGACATTTGCGCAGGAGCCAAAAGTGGTTTATCGCGACTTTTTGTGCACATCGTAAGTAGCAGGCATATTACTGGTTGAAAGTAAATGCATTTGCTTAAGTGCAATTTAATTTAACATATATTTAAAAGTAGAGTTACACTTATAATAACACTATCTAATACAATTATTATATAAAAAAATTGCATAAAAAAGTTATAAGGGCTAAAAAAAGGCATGCAAAGGGATTTAACATAGAGATACAAACATATACATGTCTAAATCTGCATATGTGTACATATGGATTTGCATACTTCCCAAAAAAGCAAATAAAGAGCAATGCAGCTTCTATGTAAAACGTAGCGTTTATTCAAGATTTCCTCTTAAAAACATTGGTCAAATAAGCAACAAAAATGAGATGCATGGACACCTCAGTTCTGGCAGGCTTACGCGTTTCGGCATTACGCCGTAGTCATAGCATAGGTTTGCCAGTCACAGGTGCATAATTTATACACAGATCAAGTAAACATCATTGGTTAAAACCAACATAACATTAAAATAAAGAAACACCCATATGGTGTAACCCTCACATGCCTGAAACAGAACGTATGATGGACCTCATAGGAACAATCTCAATGTATAATATATGGTTTGCGATACAATTAGCACTTCGAGCTGTATAATGGATTTTTAAAATGGGCAATTGGAAAAAGGGAAGTTAAATAATGGCCCTCAGGAGAGAAGTAATAAAAATATCTACATTATACTACATTATAATGGCTAAAACGTTGAATTGTATTGTATACCAGGTATTAACCCTATACTCTATAATGTATTGTATTATACAAATTAAATACACCATACTGTGGATTAGATCAAGGTACATAGAAAAGGTATAAATACATTGGCCCATATTCAATGCAGTAAATGAATGTCCTTAAACATATATGTACATACATGTAGAAAATCACATAAGTTAGATTAATTTAAATTAAGTTAAATAGGACTCCAATTAAAGCATGATATTTTTGTTTATGTTCGGAGAGTAATGACACTATTGTTGCATTTATTGATATATATACTTACATCCCCAAGTATTTATATATATATGAGGATAGCACAGACAATTAAAGTGGTGTCAATCCCTGGCAGGGATATATGTATATCGTCATAGTATGGTTTAGGGACACAAAACCGTAGAATTTACAATTAAATCATGTCAGCCAGATAGTACAGTGTACATACATAAAACAAATACAGATACACATGTATACAGAAGAGAGGGATGCTGTGGACCCCGGGAAGCCAGTAGCTTCTAACACACTTCTCCCAGTAATTGATGAGATCAAATTCAGAGTTCAAACCCTGAGGGACCCTGGTTTCTAACTTAAATATCCACAGTATCTCCCTCTTCCGAAGCATAATCTCTCTATTGCCCCCTCTCAGGGAATGGGGAATCATGTCAATGGGTTGCCAAGAGAAACAAGATAAATCTTTTTTATGTACCTTAGCAAAATGGTGTACCAGGGGAGTAGTAGCTTTTCCTACATGGATAGTTGAAAGATGCTCCCTCACCCTGGATCTAATATCTCTTGTGGTTAGTCCAACATACTGTTTTCCACACCGTGTACATGTTATACAATATATCACAAACACAGATGTACAATTTAAGCAGAAGCTCACTTCATATCTTTTTCCTGTTACCAAAGAATCAAAGTGGTCAGAAGTGATCAGATAGTCGCAGGCTCCACATCTGGAGCTGCCACACCTAAAAGATCCCTTACTCATTAACCAGGCACTAGCCTGGGATATAGGTTTTTTCAAAACTGTTGGGGACAATATATTACCCAGGGTACGGTTCCTTCTATAGGAACATCTTAGCCCTTCCTGCACACATTTCATGAGTCTGTCATCTGCAATGAGCATATTGAAGTGATGTCTCACAATCTTACACACTTCTTCATATTGGGAACTGTAGTCAGTGATGAATGTTACCTCCTTCAAGAGCTCTGATCTGTTGAGATTGGTAACTTTATAGTATGCTTTCTTAATAGTCTTACGTGGATATCCCCTTTGGATTAAACGCCTGCTAACATCCTCCATCTGTGCTTTACATTCAACCTTATTTGAGCAATTCCTTTTAACTCTAATGTATTGACCTTTTGCTATTGCGTATGGTGCATGCTTTGGGTGACAGCTTTGGGTTTTCTGTAGAGGCTAATGGTTACCTTGCACTCTCCTATACCTGTCAATGATATATGAAGGACATTGATCTTATTCTGGTAGGTCTCAAAGGTAAATTGAATTCCCACATTGTTAGCATTGATGCTCTGTACAAAACTCCCCAGTTCCATCTCATTGCCTTCCCAAACAAGAATCAAATCGTCTCTAAATCGACGATAGAATCTTATATTATTTTTATAGGGGTTGATATAACCAAAGATGACCCTTTACATTTGTGAGAGATTTATGCACCTTCGGGAGATGGTGGAAAACGGGTGTCACCGGATGTTCCACATAAATATATGTTGCGGTGTCTTGATTAATAAACCCGTTTTCTACACCATCATCTAGAAGATGTTTTAGTCCTCTTTGAAAACGACGAGTGGGATTAGTAGATAGTACAGTATAAGAGTTACTCTCTTCCAGTTGGCGAAGAGCTTCATTGATATACTGTACTTTAAGCACACACAATGCAGTTAAAGCACTCGAAGTGGAAGGTATATGTACACAAAACTCCCCAGTTCCATCTCATTGCCTTCCCAAACAAGAATCAAATCATCTATAAATCGACGATAGAATCTTATATTATTTTTATAGGGGTTGATATAACCAAAGATGTGGGACAGCTCCCACCAACCCATAAAAAGGTTGGCAAAGGAGGGGGCAAATTTGCCCCCCATCGCTGTCCCACATCTCTGGAGGTAAAAAATACCCTCAATTTAAAAAAAATATGTGTGAGGAGAAACATTAACACACGTAGAATGAACCTCCATTGTAAATCTTCTATCAGGTTCACTAGATACTGCTTGGTATCTCTGAGATAACTGGGTAATGCCTCCACAAACGGATATAATACCATATCCAGCCGTTGAGATAGGTGCTCAAACAAGGATCCAATGCCGCTAACAATAGGACGACCCTTTACATTCGTGAAAGATTCATGCACCTTCGGGAGATGGTGGAAAACGGGTGTCACCGGATGTTCCACATAAATATATGTTGCGGTGTCTTGATTAATAAACCCGTTTTCTACACCATCATCTAGAAGATGTTTTAGTTTTCTTTGAAAATGACGAGTGGGATTAGTAGATAGTACACTATAAGAGTTACTTCCAGTTGGCGAAGAGCTTCATTGATATACTTTACTTTATCTAGGACTACTATCGAGCCCCCTTTATCTGCATTGCGAATGACAATGTCTTGATTACTAGCTACTTGTCTGAGAGCCTCTTATTCACTCCTCTTAAGGTTGTTTGGGGGCCTGTTAGTAGACTCTGCTAAGGATTTGAGATAATTTTCCACCCTTCTATAAAACCTCTCAACAATACTACCCCTACTGTGTATGGGATAGAATCTAGATGGAGACTTAATTCCCTTAACACATTTTATTAGGGTGTCCATAGTAGATTTTTCACCTTCCCTTAGGAGGTTGTTAAGTGTTATCAAATCACATGATTCTGGAAAGGATAAGCCTGTATTTAAATTAGTAGTTACCCATTTTGCAAGGGCGGGTATATCCTGTTCAATTGTCTCAACTACTGAAAAATGGCCCTTCAACGTAATATTACGAATCAATCGATTCACATCTATGATGGTTTTAAACAAATTAAAATTAGTCAAAGAGACAAATCCCAGGCCTCGCCCAAGTACACACAACTGGATATCTGATAGAACGATTTTAGATAAATTAATGACACAGTCTATTTGTACTTCATCTGTTGTCTGGTATCCCTCAAGTTGTATACCTGTTTCTCTTGATTTTAGTTCCCCCCTCTATCTGGTTTGCTCTGGGGAAGGGAAAAAACCTGTTCAATTTGGGAATGGTCTCTGTCTGTATGTGTCTGTCAGATGGTACATACATACCTGTGCTTATGTTAGGGCTGGACTGTATAATAGGAGATATACTGGGTTTACTGGCATTATATTTACTGATATTAATTATATTCTTGGGCCTCACTACTAGTGCTTGACTAGCACTGCTACCTGGTGGGTTTGCAGCCTTATTATCTGATGCATTCTTTAGAATGCCTTTAACCCCACTCAGGTAGAGCTTCATCTCCACTAGTGGCTGACCCATCATCACCATCTTCTGCTTCTGTATCAGAAAATGTGACCTGATTATGCCTTCCCCCCTTCTTCTATTTCTTTTTCTCCTGTTGTTTGACAGTAGTCCCAAATAAAGTACAGTATAAAGGAAAATTAACCTGTTGCAAGGTGAAAATCAATCCACAGGGCATGAATGCAAGTAAAAGTCGACTTTATTTTAAGTCATATAGATGTTACAGGATTACTATCACAGTGTACATATACCTTCCACTTCGAGTGCTTTAACTGCATTGTGTGTGCTTAAAGTACAGTATATCAATGAAGCTCTTCGCCAACTGGAAGAGAGTAACTCTTATACTGTACTATCTACTAATCCCACTCGTCGTTTTCAAAGAGGACTAAAACATCTTCTAGATGATGGTGTAGAAAACGGGTTTATTAATCAAGACACCGCAACATATATTTATGTGGAACATCCGGTGACACCCGTTTTCCACCATCTCCCGAAGGTGCATAAATCTCTCACAAATGTAAAGGGTCATCCTATTGTTAGCGGCATCGGATCCTTGTTTGAGCACCAATCCCAATGGCTGGATATGGTATTACATCCTTTTGTGGAAGCATTACCCAGTTATCACAGAGATACCAAGCATCTAGTGAACCTGATAGAAGATTTACAATGGAGGTTCATTCTACGTGTGTTAATGTTTCTCCTCACACATAATTTTTTTAATTTGAGGGTATTTTTACCTCCAGAGATGTGGGACAGCGATTTTTATGGGTTGGTGGGAGAACTCCCACATCTTTGGTGATATCAACCCCTATAAAAACAATATACGATTCTATTGTCGATTTATAGACGATTTGATTCTTGTTTGGGAAGGCAATGAGATGGAACTGGGGATTTTTGTACAGAGCATCAATGCTAACAATGTGTGAATTCAATTTACCTTTGAGACCCACCTAGAATAATATCGCTTTCCTTGATATTTAATTGACAGGTACAGGAGAGGTCAAGGTAACCATTAGCCTCTACAGAAAACCCATATCAGGCAATTCTTGCTACATGCTACAAGCTGTCACCCAAAGCATGTACCATACGCAATAGTGAAATGTCAATACATTAGAGTTAAAAGGATTTGCTCAGATAAGGTTGAATGTAAAGCACAGATGGAGGATGTTAGCAGGCGTTTAATCCAAAGGGGCTATCCACGTAAGACTATTAAGAAAGCATACTATGAGGTTACCAAACTCAACAGATCAGAGCTCTTGAAGGAGAAACCAAAGAAGTCAGGGACTAATGTAGGAGTAACATTCGCCACTGACTACAGTTCCCAATATGAAGAAGTGTGTAAGATTGTGAGACATCACTTCAATATGCTCATTGCAGATGATAGACTCATGAAATGTGTGCAGGAAGGGCTAAGATGTTCCTATCAAAGTAACCGTACCCTGGGTAATATATTGTCCCTGACAGTTTTGAAAAAACCTATATCCCAGGCTAGTGCCTGGTTAACGAGCAAGGGATCTTTTAGGTGTGGCAGCTCCCGATGTGGAGATGTGGTGACAGGAAAAAGATATGAAGTGAACTTCTGCTTAAATTGTACATCGTTATTCATGATACATTGTATCACATGTACACGGTGTGGAAAACAGTATGTTGAACTCACCATAAGAGATATTAGATCCAGAGTGAGGAAGCATCTTTCATCTATCCGTGTAGGAAAAGCTACTACTCCCCTGGTACACCATTTTGCTAAGGTACATAAATAAGTTTTATCTTATTTCTCTTGGCAACCCATTGACATGATTCCCTGTTCTCTGAGAGGGGGCAATAGAGAGATTATGCTCTGGAAGAGGGAGATGCTGTGGATCTTTAAGTTAGAAACCAGGGTCCCTCAGGGTTTGAACTCTGAATTGATCTCATCAATTACTGGGAGAAGTGTGTTAGAAGCTACTGGCATCCCCGGGTCCACAGCATCCCTCTCTTCTGTACACATGTGTATATGTATTTGTTTTATGTATGTACACTGTACTATCTGGATGACATGATTTAATTGTAAATTCTAGGGTTTTGTGTCCCTAAACCATACTATGACGATATACATATATCACTGCTGGGGATGGACACCACTTTAATTGTCTGTGCTATCCTCATATATATATAAATACTTGGGGATGTAAGTATATATATCAATAAATGCAACAATAGTGTCATTACTCTCCGAACATAAACAAAAATATCATGCTTCAATTGGAGTCCTATTTAACTTAATTTAAATTAATCTAATTTACGTGATTTTCTACATGTATGCACATATGTGTTTAATGACATTCATTTACTGCATTGAATATGGGCCAATGTATTTATACCTTCTCTATATACCTTGATCTAATCCACAGGATGGTGTATTTACTTTGTATAATACAATACATTATAGAGTATAGGGTTAATACCCGGTATACAATAACGTTTTACCCATTATAATATAGTATAATGTAGATCTTTTTATTACTTCTCTCCTGAGGGCCATTATTTAACTTCTCTTTTTCCAATTGACCATTTTTAAAATCCATTATACAGCTCGAAGGGCTAATTGTATCGCCACCATGTATTATACATTGAGATTGTTCCTATGAGGTCCACCATCCGTTCTGTTTCAGGCATTTGAGGGTTACACCATATGGGCATTTTAATGTTATGTTTTAACCAATGATGTTTACTTGATCTGTGTATAAATTATGCACCTGTGACTGGCAAACCTATGCTATGACTACGGCGTAATGCCGAAACGCGTAAGCCTGACAGCCCTGAGGTGTCCATGCATCTCATTTTCGTTGCTTTATTGACCAATGTTTTTAAGTGGAAATCAAATCTTGAATAAACGCTATGTCTTACATAGAAGCTGGATTGCTCTTTATTTGCTCTTTTTTTCAAAGTATATTCACAGCCTGTTTGAGCATTCAGTACCCTGCCTGGATTCCCTCTTTGCATCTTTACTCCTGGGCTAAGGGAGCACACACTATTCAGATACCGCTAGAGGAGCCGGAGGTTGTGTGGATCGACCCTGTGTACATTATGTCTTCACGCTGCTATACCTGGAGAAGTTGCTATACAGTAACATCGGAATAAGCAGGACAAGGAGGACATCGATTGGTGGTAACCCTTGACAATGACATAGTCGTCAGCTAGCAACAGACATGCCCCACCCACTGACGTATTGGATCCCATTTGATTGACGTTGAGTTTGGAGCGGCGCATAGCTGGGAGAAGGGACACCTAGAACACAGAACATGGAAGAGCTCTATCATAATTACACTATTCTGTGGTATGAACTGTAAGTTGTATGGACTCCTTTTATGGTGGTGAGACACCTACACTGCATCATAATTACATATTGTCTTTTTGATATATGTTCACCTTGCTATCGGTATCGGTATCATTAACACCTTTCACAGCTTTATAGGGCTTGGTGTATGGATGCATTCTACACATTGTGACTCCTACAACCATTTAAAAGTGTGTGTGCGACCTTTAGTTTACAGTGGGACTCACAAGTTATTACGTGCCTCCTGAGAGTTGGGACAAAAATATATATATATATATATATATATATATATACACATATATATTTTGTTTATATCCAGTTTCAGTGGCATCTCTCCTACTCCCCCTTTTGGTATATTGTTTATATGGATTTGCAGACATAACTGTATATATAGATATAAACACATACTTACATATGTATACGAATATATATATATATATATATATATATATATATTTATTTATATTTATTTATATATATATATATATATATATATATATGTGTGTGTGTGTGTGTGTGTGCATTGAAACCCTTTGCAGTCAAGTAGCTGAAAACACGAAAAAACATATTTATGCAATATTTATATTTAATGAAGTTTTTTTACTGTGTATGTACTGTAAATATTTCATATTCCAATGTTCTTCACATGGGGAATATGTTCTAAGTATTTTTTACTAAAATAACATTGAGACCTATACATCAAAAATATACATATTTTTTTTCTGCAAGCAGGTTTTATTCATTCTAGGTCACCTAAGGGCCAGTTTATAAGTGGAGCGCAATATATAGCTTTTGCTGATGGGATATTTGCGCTCCACTTTGTAATATCAGCAAATAGTAATATACATATAAATCTACTGGGAACACACAGTTCCCATAGACTGCAATATAAAGGCATTTTTTAGAGCCATTTTATTTTCAGCCCACTCCTACCAACTTGAGACCCCAAAAACTATAATGCCCTCTATTTTGAGGGCATTTAGGGCACCTTTAGAAAATTAACCAGAGATCAGATCTCTGGTTAATTGTCTGAGCACTAATTGCTACCCTGAGCTCAAGGCAGCAATAATCAGTCACTTGTAATAGCTGGTTAATTATCGCATGCTCACAAATGGGCAAATTTGCCCATTTGCTAGAGTGCAATAATTTACCGCTTCACTTGCAATCTAGCCCTAAGTATATAGTAACCTTGTTTTTTGTTAAGACATTCATTCTAATATTAAGGTATAAACTAATGATTTAAACATGCGAACATTTCTTGACCCCCACCCGTGCTGATTATCATTGAATAAATCAGGTTTAGTCAATATGATCACGGTTCATAAAGAGTATTGTTTTTGCCACCCATGAGGACTGCAGTTGGATACTACTGCTATAAATTCATTTGCTCAAAAAAGTCTTTCAAAACCTTAATCTAATTAACCCTTTTCAATGACACAATTCTAGGAAACATCAAAAAGACTTCAACTATGATAATCATCCACACAAAAAAAACCTTTGGCTCAACTCTACACCCCAAAAGAAATCTATCAGTTCAATACACATGTTTCTCATTTAATTTAGGATTGTTAATAATATTATGTCATACAGAACTTTATTCTTTTTGCTTCTTAATTTTTCTGAAATCCCAATTTGAGTTGTCCTATAGAAGTAGGTATCTGGCATGAAACAGATATTTGTCTGAAAATTTTGGCTACAGTAAAATCCAAATGCAACATGTCTGACATCTACACATTGGTTACATCATCCGTATGGAGAGTCATGCATGACTGAACACTTCATGCTAATTTCATCTTGTTTTTTCAATAATCTTTTCTATATTCCATACTCTATGTAAAACTACAGGTGGTTTCTATTTTGCTTTCCTCTCTAGCTTTCTACCTAACATGCTAATTACTGGGCCAAATGTAGCCCTATAGCTATGGTAAAGTACATTCACAGACTTAGAAAATGGAACCCTTTTTTTTTTACAAATTCAAGACCATGTAAAGTAAGAATTCCACAAAAAAAGTAATTCAAGTGCAGTTATAAAACCATAATATTTGGCATTTAAAATTATGAACTTAAATATCCTATGATTTCTTTAATCAATAATGTTGTAATTGACATAATGGAGTGCCATTAAAGGGACAGTTAACCATAAATTTTACTCCCCTTTAATATGTACCCAATTAACAATTTTACCTGCTAGAGTGTATTAAATTGTTTATACATAGCTACTTTGACTTTATATAAGCATTTGAAAAAGCTGATTTTGCCTGTGGTATCCCTACCGATAAAGAAAGTTTCTATACTTAAGTATAGTAGGCTATAAAAAGCTGTGTTTACATAGCTAGCAAAAGAATTTACACTCCCAGTGGAAGTTAGCAGAGATAAGTAATAAAATGTTAATTTCCAATTGTTCTCTCTTAGGGCCTGATGATCAAAGATTCTCCGGAAATAATGATATGAGGGTTTTGTTACACTTTGTGAATTGTATTATATTACTTTACATTTCAGATTGGTTCATTTCAGTATTACATTTAAGCTTTGAATTTTCTATTTTCTATTTTAATACAGCAGTGATTTTACAAATTCTAATTATGTTTATGTTTTTAAAGTTTCTCTGCAACATTAACAAATTAGGATCATACTTTGTATCTTTTATAACATACATTTTATCTATTGTAAAATAAAACTGGGTATGCCATGGTATGAAGCTCACACACAAGTCTTGTGAAACAAGCTGGTTTCACTGAAAGATCATGCCAGCTGTATTCAGGTTAAATTTGCTCAAATTTCACATTACACTGCCAGGAAAGTAATATATACTAAAATATAGGCAAATGTGAGTTAAATTGTAGTAAAAAAAATGTTAGTTTAAAGGGACAGTCTACACCAGAATGTTTATTGTTTTAAAAGATAGATAATCCCTTTATTACCCATTCCCCAGTTTTGCATAACCAACATAGTTATATTAATATACCTTTAACCTCTGTGATTACCTTGTATCTAAGCCTTTGCAAACTGCCCCTTTATTTCAGTTTTTTTTTTACAGACTTGCAGTTTAGTCAATCAGTGCCTGCTCCCAGATAACTTCACAGTATTATCTATATGAAATACATGAACTAATACCCTCTAGTGGTGACAAACTGTTAAAATGCATTCTGAAAAGAGGTGGCCTTCAAGGTCTAAGAAATTAGCATATGAACATCCTAGGTTAAGCTTTCAACTAAGAATACCAAGAGAACAAAGCAAAATTGGTGATAAAAGTAAATTTGAAAATTGTTTAGAATTACATGCACTATCTGAATCATGAAAGTTTATTTTGGCTAGACTGTCCCTTTAATTTGTAATTGATGCAAAGTAAGCTTTTATATCAGCCCTAGGTGTTCTCCAGTTGCCTTCTCTCCCCCTTGTGAAATTCTGCATCCCAGAGAGCTTAATTAACCCCTTAAGGACCACAGCACTTTTCCATTTTCTGACCGTTTGGGACCAAGGCAATTTTTACATTTCTACAGTGTTTGTGTTTAGCTGTAATTTTCCTCTTACTCATTTACTGTACCCACACATATTATATACCGTTTTTTCGCCATTAAATGGACTTTCTAAAGATACCATTATTTTCATCATATCTGATAATTTACTTTAAAAAAATTATAAAATATGATGAAAAAATTGAAAAAACACACTTTTTTTAACTTTGACCCTCAAAATCTGTTACACATCTACAACCACCAAAAAACACCCATGCTAAATAGTTTCTAAATTTTTTCTTGAGTTTAGAAATACTCAATGTTTACATCTTCTTTGTTTTTTTGTAAATTATAGGGCAATAAATACAAGTAGCACTTTGCTATTTCAAAACCATTTTTTTTTTTAAAAATAGCGATAGTTACATTGGAACACTGATATCTGTAAGGAATCCCTGAATAACCCTTCACATGTATATATATATATTTTTTTTTAAATCAAAGATTTTTATTAAGGTAATTAGCAAAACAAAACAAGAGCCACATATAGACAAGAGAACAAGTTATTACAAAATGGACATGGCTAATCACAATAGTAAATCATGATAAACATATTGAGAGCAAGTATATCCTACTATATTACCAGTATACCTCGGATATATACATTGTAAGATTTACTTTGATACCTTATATTTTTATTTTTTCAACATAATAGTACTATAGTACCTCATTAGGAAAGTGTTCTGTCCATTAGTATGATATTTTCAACTGTCATATGTAGAATAAAGATCATGGATGAGAGATACATTTTTACCCCACAGGGTGCAGAATACTAATTAAAGTAAACATATCAAACTTCACAACTCAAAAGTATATGATGGTAACATGAATTGGTGTGAGAAAGTGGATTAATACCACATCAACAATTCACCGAATTGGGTGAATGACTTAAGAAGGTAGGTAAGATGGGGGGGGAGGGGTTCAACATGGAGCAGTACTTAGTATACTTTTTTATAATGTAAAAATTTTACTATGAAACATACTGCTTTATCAAATACATCGAAGCCAAGCCTATTAACAGTACTAATTATCTGGGTTAAATGAATAAAGTAGAGACCTGCTGGCCACATATATAATATTTGAGCATTGTAACATAGCCGGTTGGACTATAAGATGTAATTATAGGGTGCTAGCCCATATCCCCATCCCCCTCGCCGGCTGAGGGAGACACAGAGCCTGACCAGCACAGTTAAAATATATTAAATGAAGATCCAACCTGCCCTAACATGCTAATCTGAATAATATAACATCTATACTGCAGGAACATAGCTGTTTCTAATAATTGAACCGGATGACATTTACACAACAACTCAAACAAAAACTAGGGCTAAATACAGAGACAATACAAGTATCCAAAGTGCCATCTCGGTTATATGCCGTATGAGAATCTGGAGATAAATGCTGCTTAGCCCACGCCAGAAGTGACCAGCTGGGTCATATTCAGCCGTCCACCTAGCTGAGATAATTTCTGAGTCCAGCGGGGGAGATGCCACCCCTGAGTATGTAAGTTCTGTCTATTAGGATTGCTGTAAGTCACTTGGTCTAAATAAACATGCGACTCATGCCCTGTGGACCATAGTCTCTCCTTATCTACTAACTTTCGCCGGGAGTTACCTCTCCTCATTGCTAGAAACTGAATGCCCCTTCTCTCTGTAAAAGTAGCCTCATCGCCGCAGGTCAGGAGGTCGGCCGCCCCTTCCCGAGATCCGGCTGAAAAGGATATGGAGTAAGGGATGCTCAGTAATTTGCCCCGTTCAGGATCTGCAAAGGAAGTCCCAGGTTCTCGGTCAGGTGAGGAAGATTGCAGCGGTGCTCCGGTCTCACCTCTCAGTGTACAGCTCTGATTTACATCTAGTGTGGTGTGAACGGAACTCGATGCGGTCAATTGCTCCGGGTATAGCAAAACAAAGTCTTCTCTCTCCGCCATCTTAGGTAATCCGTCAGTATAGTGAGCACAAGAGTCTCTCAGTTCCCATGTGAGTGCGGCAAAGTTAACTTGTAATTGTATGTCCAGTTGTATAAGGAGCTCTTGGATCTGCATTCGGTAGTCCTCCTCCATGATCAAATAGGGTGAATTAGCTAAGATGTGCTCAGCTCGGTAGCGGGATCCCAGACACTCAGCCCAAGTAAAACAGAGAGGGGGGTAATGGTAGCGTGGACATAGGCCTCAAACTAAGCACATCGCCTCTTATTTTTTCATGCCGTTCAGGTTAGCTTCCAAGACTGCAGCATACCGTTGTTCACCACTTCTATACTAGATTTTAGCTCTTTTTAGGCTAGTTGCCTGCAGGAATTACAGTTTTAAGTAGAGAAGTATGTGGAACTCGTTTCCCATGCGACTAGCCTCATATATTTTTTTTTAGTAGAAAACCCAAAGTATTGATCTAGGCCCATTTTAATATATTTAATGCCACCATTTCACCGCCAAATGCGATCAAATAAAAAAAAATGTTCACTTTTTCACAAACTTTAGGTTTCACACTGAAATTATTTACAAGCTTGTGCAATTAGTGTAGTGTAGAAGACAAACCCAGAGTATTGATCTAGGCCCATTTTGGTATATTTCATGCCACCATTTCACCGCCAAATGCAATCAAATAAAAAAAATGTTCACTTTTTCACAAACTTTAGGTTTCACATTGATATTATTTACAAACAGCTTGTGCGATCATGGCACAAATGGTTGTAAATGCTTCTCTGGGATCCCCTTTGTTCAGAAATAGCAGACTTATATGGCTTTGGCATTATTTTTTGGTAATTAGAAGGCCGCTAAATGCCGCTTGTATTATGCCCAGCAGTGAAGGGGTTAATTAGGTAGCTTGTAGGGTTAATTTTAGCTTTAGTGTAGAGATCAGCCTCCCACCTGACACACCCATCCCCTGATCCCTCCCAAACAGCTCTCTTGCCTCCCCCACCCCACAATTGTTCTTGTAAACTGCTGGTGCAAAGCTGCCCCCTGCAGATTCACAGCAGGGGGTGTCAATCAACCCAATCGTATTGGATCGGGTTGATTTTAGGCAATGTCTGTCTGCCCCCTCAGAGCAGGCGGACAGGTTATGGAGCAGCGGTCTTTAGACCGCTGCTTCATAACTTGTGTTTCTGGTGAGCCTGAGTTATAAAGGCTCAAAGATGTGAGGTCTCAGGTGTAGGCAGGCAAAGGGCTTTACCATAGAGATACAAATATATACTATGTCTAAATATGTACATGTATGTATATATGTTTGTACATAATTAGTTATGTATTTATATTATTTACAATTGTATATACACATATAAGCACACATATATATATATATATATATATATATATATATATATATATATATATATAAAAATATATATAGACATATACATATAAGAGCATTGAAGCTCTTTGCAGTCAGGTAGATAAAAACATGTAAAATCATATTTAATAAAGTGTTTCACAATCAAATGTTCTTCAAAAAGGGGAACATGTTCTGAGTATCTATAAATATATATATATACACAGTGGATATAAAAAGTCTACACACCCCTGTTAAAATGTCAAGTTTCTGTGATGTAAAAAAATGAGACAAAGATAAATCATTTCAGAACTTTTTCCACCTTTAATGTGACCTATAAACTGTACAACTCACATTCAAAATCTTAGGAAAAAATAGGAGTCAGCATACACATGCCATCATTTAAAGTGGCTCAGATTAACCCCAAATAAAGTTCAGCTGCTCTAGTTGGTCTTTCCTGACATTTTGTTAGTAGCATCCTACAGCAAAAGCCATGGTCCGCAGAGAGCTTCTAAAGCATCAGAGGGATCTCATTGTTAAAAGGTATCAGTCAGGAGAAGGGTACAAAAGAATTTCCAAGGCATTAGATATACCATGGAACACAGTGAAGACAGTCATCATCAAGTGGAGAAAATATGGTGCAACAGTGACATTACCAAGAACTGGACGTCCCTCCAAAATTGATGAAAAGATGAGAAGAAAACTGGTCTGGGAGGCTACCAAGAGTCCTACATCAACCTTAAATTAGTGCAGGAATATCTGGCAAATACTGGCTGTGGTCTGGATGTCCTCTTCGGCCCGGATCGGATGAAGACTTCTGCCCCTCTGGAGGTCCACTTCTGCCCGGTTGAGTAAAGACGTCTCAAGGTAGGGTGATCTTCAGGGGGTTAGTGTTAGGTTTTATTAAGAGGGGATTGGGTGAGTTTTAGAGTAGGGTTGGGTGTGTGGGTGGTGGGTTTTAATGTTGGGGGGGTATTGTATTTTTTTTTACAGGTAAAAGAGCTGATTACTTTGGGGCAATGCCCCGCAAAAGGCCCTTTTAAGGGCTATTTGTAATTTAGTATAGGGTAGGGAATTTTATTATTTTGGGGGGCTTTTTTATTTTATTAGGGGGATTAGATTAGGTGTAATTAGTTTAAAATTCTTGTAATTCTTTTTTTAATTTTCTGTAATTTAGTGTTTTGTTTTTTTCCGTAATTTAGTTTATTTCATTTAATTGTAATTACCGGGTAATTGTAGGTAGATTAGGCAATTAGTTTAATGATAGTGTAGTGTTAGGTGTAATTGTAACTTAGGTTAGGGTTTATTTTACAGGTAATTGTACTTATTTTAGCTAGGTAGTTATTAAATAGTTAATAACTATTTAATAACTATTGTACCTAGTTAAAATAAATACAAATTTGCCTGTAAAATAAAAATACATCCTAAGCTGGCTACAATGTAACTATTAGTTATATTGTAGCTATCTTAGGGTTTATTTTATAGGTAAGTATTTAGTTTTAAATAGGAATAATTTATTTAATTATGTTAAAGGGACAGTCAAGTCCAAAAAAACTTTCATGTTTCAAATAGGGCATGTAATTTTAAACAACTTTCCAATTTACTTTTATCAACAATTTTGCTTTGTTCTCTTGGTATTCTAGTTGAAAGCAAACCTAGGAAGGCACATATGATAATTTCTAAACCCTTTAAGGCCGCCTCTATTTTATTTACTTTTCACAGCAGGGGAGAGCAAGCTCATGTAGGCCATATAGATAGCATTGTGATCACGCTCGTGGCTAGTGGCAGACACTGCACTAATTGGCTAAAATGCAAGTCAATAGATAATAACTAAAAGTCATGTGATTAGGGGATGTCAGAAGATGCTTAGATACCAGTTAGTCACAGAAGTAAAAAGTGTATTAATATAACTGTGTTGGTTTTGCAAAACTGGGGAATGGGTAATAAAGGCATTGTCTATCTTTTTAAACAACAAAAATTCTGGTGTTGACTGTCCCTTTAAATTTATTTAGTTTAATTTAAATTATATTTAAGTATGGGGGGGGTAAGACTTAGGGTTAGACTTAGGTTTAAGGGTTAATAAATTTAATATAGTAGTGGCGACGGGGTTGGAAGATTAGGGGTTAATAAATGTAGGTAGGTGTCGGCGATGTTAGGGACGGGAGATTAGGGTTAATAAAATTTAACTAGTGTTTGCGAGGCGGGAGTGCGGCGGTTTAGGGGTTAATATATTTAGTAAAGTGGCGGCAATATCCAGTCAGCAGATTAGGGGTTAAACATTTTAGTTAAGTTTTTCCGATGTGTGGGGGGGCCTCGGTTTAGGGGTTAATAGGTAGTTTATGGGTGTTAGTGTACTTTTAGCACTTTAGTTAAGAGCTTTATGTTCCGGGGTTAGCCCATAAAACTCTTAACTGCTGACTTTTAAATGCGGTAGGAGTCTTGGAGGTAGAGGGTGTACCGCTCACTTTTTCAGGCGATCGTAATACCGCCGTTAGGCAAATCCCATTAAAAAGATAGGATACGAAATTGACGTAAGGGGATTTGCGGTAAACTAGAATCGCAGAAAAAAAGTGAGCGGTACACCTGTACCTGTCAGACCCGTAATACCAGCAGGCTTTAAAAAGCAGCTGCTTTTTAAGGCTAACGCAAAACTTGTAATCTAGCCGTGAGTGTTGTAATAAAATCAAAAGGTGCTTCAACAAAGTATTAGTTTAAGGGTGTGCACACTTATAAAACCATATTATTTTATTTTTATATTTTTTCTTCCCTCTACCTAAAACATTTCAGTTTGTTTTTCAATTGAGTTGTACAGTTTATAGGTCACATTAAAGGTGGAAAAAGTTCTGAAATGATTTATCTTTGTCTCATTTTTCTTACATCACAGAAACCCGAAATTTTTAACAGGGGTGTGTAGACTTTTTATATCCACTGTATATATATATATTGTGTATACTTGTACAGATATATATTGTACACAAATACCATCAGATATGTATATAGAAATATGTATTTATGAATAAATAGAACATATTCTGCTATGTGAACATCAATGCAATGTGAAATATTTATATTTTCATGTCAAGTTAGCACACTTGAGAAAATGCGATCGTGTTTGTGCACAAGTAGGCTGTTTTTTTCCACTTTTTTCGCTCCATTGACTTCTATGAGGGAATACATTAACACGATCGTGATAATCGAAGTTCGGCTTTTTAGCGTTTTACTTTCAGTTTGTAATTTGAGCCGTACCCAACGCACGCAAAAAGCTTACTTCTAGCAGAGTTAGCGTGCGAGCAGGAGTGATAAATAGCACTTCTCTAGTAATCTAGCCCACAGTGGGCAAGATTCAGTAAAGGCTTTAATCGCATAAATACTAAAACTTTCTCAATTATATAGCAAACATAGTTAGAGAGCTTAAGGCAGGAGATAATTAAACACAGAATGGCTTTTTACAACTTGAATGAAGCATAATATACCTAGAGTATCATCCATCTTAAAATAAATATCACTTTTTCAAATTATATTCAGATTGTACAAATAAACTGCACAGCTCAACTTTCTTAAAGTTTGACAAATATGGTTACCTTTTATACACCTAGATTACAAGTTTTGCGTTAGCCTTAAAAAGCAGCGTTGAGAGGTCCCAACGCTGCTTTTTAATGCCCGCTGGTATTACGAGTCTGGCAGGTACAGGTGTACCGCTCACTTTTTTTCTCAAGCATATCGCAAATCCCCTTACGTCAATTGCGTATCCTATCTTTTCAATGGGATTTTCCTAACGCCGGTATTACGAGTCTTGGAACAAGTGAGCAGTACACCCTCTCCTGTCAAGACTCATACCGCATTTAAAAGTCAGTAGTTAAGAGTTTTATGGGCTAACGCCGTAACATAAAACTCTTAAATAACAAACATAAACTACCTATTAACCCCTAAACCGAGCCCCCCCCCCACATGGCAAACACTTAAATAAAGTTTTTAACCCCTAATCTGCCAACCGGACATCGCCACCACTTAAATAAATGTATTAAACCCTAAACCGCCGCACTCCCGCCTCGCAAACACTAGTAAAATATTATTAACCCCTAATCTGCCGTCCCTAACATCGCCTACACCTACCTACATTTATTAACCCCCTAATCTGCCGCCCCCAACGTTGCCATCACTATACTAAATTTATTAACCCCTAAACCTAAGTCTAACCCTAACACCCCCTAACTTAAATATAATTTAAATAAAATTAAATAAAATTACTACAATTAAATAAATTAATCCTATTTAAAACTAAATACCTGTAAAATAAACCCTAAGATAGCTACAATATAACTAATAGTTACATTGTAGCCATCTTAGGGTTTATTTTTATTTTACAGGCAACTTTGTATTTATTTTAACTAGGTACAATAGTTATTAAATAGTTATTAACTATTTAATAACTACCTAGCTAAAATAAGTACAAATTTACCTGTAAAATAAACCCTAACCTAAGTTACAATTACACCTAACACTACACTATAGTTAAATTAATTACCTAAACTAACTACAATTAAATTAACTAAATTGCGAGAAAAAAACCCTCTAAATTACAGAAAATAAAAAAATAATTACAAATTTTTAAACTAATTACACCTAATCTAATCTCCCTATTAAAATAAAAAAGCCCCCCAAAATAAAAAAAATCCCTTCCCTATAGTAAATTACAAATAGCCCTTAAAAGGGCCTTTTGCAGGGCATTGCCCCAAAGTAATCAGCTCTTTTACCTGTAAAAAAAAATACAATACACCCCCCCCAACATTAAAACCCACCACCCACACACCCAACCCTAATCTAAAACCCACCCAATCCCCCCTTAATAAAACCTAACACTAACCCCTTGAAGATCACCCTACCTTGAGACGTCTTCACTCAGCCGGGCACAAGTGGTCCTCCAGAGGGGCAGAAGTCTTCATCCAATCCAGGCAGAAGAGGACCTCCAGATGGCCAGAAGTCTTCCTCCAGACCGCATCTTCTATCTTCATCTATCCAGAGCGGAGCGGGTCCATCTTGAAGCCAGCCGACGAGGAGCATCCATCCAGACCGACGACTACCCGACGAATGATGGTTCCATTAAATGACGTCATCCAAGATGGCGTCCCTTGAATTCCGATTGGCTGATAGGATTCTATCAGCCAATCGGAATTAAGGTAGGAAAAATCCTATTGGCTGATGCAATCAGCCAATAGAATTGAAGCTCAATCCTATTGGCTAATCCAATCAGCCAATAGGATTGAGCTCTCATTCTATTGGCTGCTCCAATCAGCCAATAGAATGCAAGCTCAATTCTATTGGCTGATTGCATCAGCCAATAGGATTTTTCCTACCATAATTCCGTTGGCTGATAGAATCCTATCAGCCAATCGGAATTCAAGGGACGCCATCTTGGATGACGTCATTTAAAGGAACCGTCATTCGTCGGGTAGTCATCGGTCTGGATGGATGCTCCGCGTCCACTGGCTTCAAGATGGACCCGCTCCGGATGGATGAAGATGGAAGATGCCACCTGGATGAAGACTTCTGGCCGTCTGGAGGTCCTCTTCTGCCCGGATCGGATGAAGATTTCTGCCCCTCTGGAGGACCATTTGTGCCCGGCTGGGTGAAGACGTCTCAAGGTAGTGTGATCTTCAAGGGGTTAGTGTTAAGTTTTATTAAGGGGGGATTGGGTGAGTTTTAGAGTAGGGTTGGGTGTGTGGGTGGTGGGTTTTAATGTTGGAGGGGAATTGAATTTTTTTTACAGGTAAAAGAGCTGATTACTTTGGGGCAATGCCCTGCAAAAGGCCCTTTTAAGGGCTATTTATAATTTAGTATAGGGTAGGGAATTTTTTTATTTTGGGGGGCTTTTTTATTTTATTAGGGGGATTAGATTAGATGTAATTAGTTTAAAAAAATTTAATTATTTTTTTATTTTCTGTAATTTAGTGTGTTTTTTTCGTAATTTAGTTTATTTAATTTAATTGTAATTAATTGTAGTTAGTTTAGGTAATTAATTTAATTATAGTGTAGTGTTAGGTGTAATTGTAACTTAGGTTAGGGTTTATTTTACAGGTAAATTTATCTTTATTTTAGCTAGGTAGTTATTAAATAGTTAATAACTATTTAATTACTATTGTACCTAGTTAAAATAAATACAAAGTTGCCTGTAAAATAAAAATAAACCCTGAGATAGCTACAATGTAACTATTAGTTATATTGTAGCTAGCTTAGGGTTTATTTTATAGGTAAGTATTTAGTTTTAAATAGGAATAATTTAGTTAATACTAGTAAATTTATTTAGATTTATTTAAATTATATTTAAGTTAGGGGGGTGTTAGGGTTAGACTTAGGTTTAGGGGTTAATAACTTTATTATAGTGGCGGTGACATTGGCGGCGGCAGATTAGGGGTTAATAAATTTAATATAGTTGCGGTGACATTGGGGGGGGCAGATTAAGGGATAATAACTATAATGTAGGTGTCAGCGATGTTGGGGGCAGCAGATTAGGGGTTCATATGTATAATGTAGGCGGCGGTGTCCGGAGCGGCAGATTAGGGGTTAATAATATAATGTAGGTTGCAGCGATGTCAGGGGCAGCAGATTAGGGGTGTTTAGACTCGGGGTTCATGTTAGGGTGTTAGGTGCAGACATAAAATGTATTTCCCCATAGGAATCAATGGGGCTGCGTTAGGAGCTGAACGCTGCTTTTTTGCAGGTGTTTTTTTCAGCCGAATCTGCCCCATTGTTTCCTATGGGGATATCGTGCACAAGCACGTTTTTCCAGCTCACCACTACCGTAAGCAGCGCTGGTATTGAGGGAGACGTGGAGATATATTTTGCTCTCCGCTCACTTTTTAGAGGCTAACACCGGGTTGATAAAAACCTGTAATACCAGCGTTGTTTGTAGGTGAGCGGTGAGCTGGAACTGAGCAACGCACAGCTTTACCGACAAAACTCGTAATCTAGCCGATAGTTTTGAAAAAAATTGTGTGGTTACTTCTTTATTAACAGATACATGATGACGTTGGCGGGGGTTTAAGAAGTGCCCAGTATATTTTATTTTTAAAATATAATTTTTTTTATTTAGAAATAATGTTGTAGATTTCAGTATGCATGGACAGTATTAAAGGGAAGCAAACATCAGGTAAACTAAAGTAATAACTCATCCCAGCATTAATAGATAATGAACACATCACTCTTAGGAAAGTCTAGTAGGGATGGGTCAAATTAACCTCAGTTCCTCTCCTCCATTGCTATCCCCTGAACCCCCTTAGCATGTAAGCCTAAGAGTCCAGCTGTTTGTAGATCACCTTCTTAAGAGCTGACTACAACAGTGCGACTCTTGGCAGGGCCCTCTACCCATTTGATCCCTATAAATGTTTTGTTGTACTCAGCCTTTGTTTATAGCACTGCGAAATCTGTTGGCGCTCTACAAATAACCAAAAATAGTAATAATAATAATAATAATAATGATGTTACACTGTGTGAAGATGCACCAGTCCCACATTAGCCTTGGCTGTTATTTTAAAGATATGACCAATGAGAAGGGTTGGTCTGTTAACGCTGCTGTAGATGCGCTGCCACACTCTACTCTTGCTAGTCAGGATATAGGGACGTGCACTGTTATGGTTAGGAAAGCTTCTGATTGGCTGCAGTTTCCCATGATATATCATTAAAAAACAGCCCTCAATAAGCGATCGAACAGTGTATCCTCTTATACCGCAACTTACGGGGGGAGGAGTAAATTAAATCCTCTACCAGAATGAGTTGTTCAATAAAGGGAAATGAAACCCATTTTTTCATGATTCAGATAGACATTATACTTTTAAACAACTTTCCAATTTACTTCTATTTTTTAAATTGCTTCATTCTCTTGATATCCTTTGTTGAGGAAACAGCAATGCACATGGATACACCAATAGTATGAAGCATATGTGCAGCCACCAATGAGCAGCTCCTGAGCCTACCTAGGTATCATTTTCAACAAAGAATACCAAGAGAAGGAAACAAATAAGATACAAGAAGTCAATTGGAAAGTTGTTTAAAATTGCATGCGCTCTCTGAATCAAGAAAGAAATGTAGGTTTCATGTCCCTTTAACTGGTACAATATGTAGATTAATACTATTATTATACCTCACATTTGCTGTCTCTTTTTAATAATGAATGGAATGTAGAAAAAAAGCTGAAATCAATAGGTATATACAGGTATATATATCTGAATATATATATGTAATCAGTAAACGAAAGCTGAAACTGATATATTCAGTAGCATATAAGCTGATATATAGGGGCCGAATTATAATTGTTTGGTGGACATGATACACTGTAGCATATCATGTACGCCAGACATAGCTGAATGCTGACATCATACGCTGGCGACATTTAACATTGCACAAGCAGTTCTAGTGAACTGCTTGTGCAATGCTGCCCCCTACAGATTTGCAATGTCAGCAGCCTCAGAGGCAGCGGACCAGTTAAGGAGCAGCGGTCTTAAGACCGCTGCTTCATAACTGCTATTTCCGGCGAGCCTGAAGGCTCGCACGGAAACAGGGGCATCAGGGGCCGTTCGGACCTTGATAAATTGCCCCTATTACATGGATTCCTAAAAAAAAAGTATAAGAAAATAAATTATTAAGCACTTCTGGTATAGCAACGTTTAGTGGTTTTTCAGAGTTTTAGTACCAGTGGTTTGCATAAATACCAAGAGCTTCTGTATTTACATGGGGTTTGTCAAAAGGATTATAGCCTCAGAAGTTTTATGTGCTCATTGGCACTCTGCCCTGAGAGTGAGTTGACTCTATGATGGCTCCTCATTCCAATCCAATCTGTTCAAAAAGATTATATAGAATCTTGGGGGATTTCTAAGGCATTCTAATCCAGTAGAGATAGTGGGCTAGCTTTATACAGACTAGTTACAAGCCTGAGGGACGGGGTTATTCAGATAAGCGTGTTTCTTAAACTAAGACTGACTTCACCTATCTTTTCAAGGTTGAATACCACTATATTAAGTGGCCCACAATACAATATCTTATAAGCAAAAAACTAAACAAAAAACCACTACAAACACTGAAAAAATACAAATTACAACTACAACGCATTGGCAAAGCTGTAAATGTGTATCATTTTTAATTGTCTACATATTTGCTTTGTTATTTTAAAGTAGTCTCACTTGGTAGAATGGTATCAGCAAGCTCAGACATGAAAAATGAGCCATGGGCATTTTTGGATGCTTCTGGGTATTATTGTGGTATTGTCAGGATTTTTAATTTGAACCTCAACTAAACGAATAGGATTCAAAAAGATGTGATTCCCTGTGTCACGTATCTCATCTTGTGGTCGGTTCTATATTTTTGAAAACATTGCTGCAACATCATAACAAATTCATAACAATTTGTACCCGCCTCTGGTCACAGGTGGTGGAGTGAAATCATCCTGGACTGATTTGTCCAGGATGATTGACAAGTCCTGCTCTCATGGGATTGGTTGCACAAAACCAAGGGGTTGGGCAGCACAAGCATTCAGAACCCAGGTAGACAGGTTCCCCAGGTAAGAACATTGTTCGCTGAAGAACTAGAATAGCTTTGAACTTAAAAAAACCTTAAGAAAACGTTATAGGACTGTGATTTGAGAAATCTTAAAGACACTATAAAGGGGTAGCCTTACATCCATTGCCTTTACACTCTATTGGGGGTTATTGTGTAGTTTACCCAATATACACATTGCAGCCTCGGATGAGTTTGGGCTACTCAGAGTGAATGATTTGTATCAATAAGACAAAACAGAGTTCCCTGGGATTCATTTGAGAGAGTGCACAAACTGGTAGAAATACAGGAAGGCAAGAAGTAGACTGATAAAGACCCATACAATTCATTAAAACATTCTACTAAAAAACTGGATGGGTCAGTTTTCATGTGAGCATCCTCTGAACCGCCCTCTTGACATTTTTTTTCATCTCCCTGTACTTTGTTGATAATCTTTTCTTTCTGCATATGTTTTTTTTGTTTGTTTTTTAACTGTGGTTCCCAGTAAGCAACAATTTACCTAAGTTGAGGTTTACTAATACAGACCTAGAGATTAAATGGTACCCATGGTTTAGAATGCTTGTCTCTGATTTATTTATATGTTGATATATTGATGACTGATGTAAAATGAACATGTTTTAAAGTTTTTTTTTCAGAAAAGATAATAGACTAGACCTTAGGAGGATATGAATTAAAGCATCAATCTCGGTGCATTTGCCGGTGCCAATACGCTCGCCAGACATCGCTGACACGGATCTGCATATGATGCCCTTATTTATAAAAAAAAACAGTTAAAAACACACGCATCGGACTGTTGTTAACTAACAGTCATCGATGTTGCGGTTATTCTGTTTTTCCCAACTTTATTTATATTATTTCATTACTGTTCATGAACAAGCACATTTCTCTAAAGCTAATATTTTATTTTTTCATCTGTTAATGTCCAAGAAATAGCTAGATTTATACCTCAAAAAACAATATCCTATAGAAAGTTATTTTTATATTTATTTTTATACAAAAAATCTGTTATATGATACTTTCACATAAATTAATGAGTATTTGTATTTCTAGAAGTCATGATATGCTTTTATCTCATGTTATTTTTTTATAAATGATTATTAATGCTAGAATGTGAACATATATCTTTGAACATACTTGTATATATATATATATATATATATATATATATATATATATATGAAACAATAGAGCGTAGAGAAGCGCACAAGATAGGCACCCCTAGTGAAGCCTGTTTTGACTAGTGTATTAGAGCAAAACAAAGAAAATAGAACCACTCACGTGATTTAACCTCAGTCAATATGAGGTATAGAAAAGACACCGGTATAGGTTGGTACAATCGCTCTCTCCTTCTGCTTTCCTTAGACTTGGTGCTGGACTAAGATTGTATCTGAAAAAAGCCTTTGAATTGGGACTGTGTCTATTATGTTGTATTATTACAGATATATCATAGATGTTGCATAACTAGCTGTATATACCTTCATAAGAGTAACACTAACTGTGGTCCAATTACAGCTAGATACCACTTTTACTATTCAGCACAAAACCCTGAGCGCAGACATTCACCGCTTTTTCTACCTACATATATATATATATATATATATATATATATATATATATATATATATATATGTGTGTGTTATGTCCGAAATCTTTTGCAAACATATTAACATGTTCAAAAATTCCTTTTTTTCTAAACAATGTTGTCTTTCATATCTCTGTGTTTATTTATACCACTATATGTATATAGTGTAAATGTATTATTATTCATTATTATTATTCTAAGCACGAGTAATTGCGAATATGACATGTAATCAGGGTATCATATGTATTTATTTGCAATCAATGGATATTTTCTGGCTGGGCCAGTTTTCTCTCTGTAACCGTGTAACCCCTCCTGATTGCAATCTAGTTTTAAAAAACACCCCTACACAGGTGTTACAAAATGGGCTGGCATATAAGATGACATTTCTTACTGAAAAAGAAATTCAAGAGAAGTAAGAAATACACTGAAAATAGCATGACAGTAAAGAGGTGATTTTAATTTCTGCTGTATCTGATTCATTACAGTTTAATGTTAGGTGGGCTATCCCTTTGAGCTTAAGATTATATTGAATCAAACATCATTCAAATTTTAAAATCATTGTCTAAAATATTACACTGTGTGTCCTAATGTCAGCATCAGTGCTTATCTTTAATACTAATTTCACATATACATACTTTCAAAGTATAATACACAATGTAACAAATGGCACTTACAAGTTCTGATGAGTGATCAAAGACACAAGTATCGAGCAATTTGATTAGTTAGTGATAGTTTAAAATATATATTTGAATCAGATTGGCTGATGTCATAAATCATGTGATTATGCATATTCCAACCAAAGGTGGTTGAAAAATTCACTAGTGTGTGGGTTGTTTAGGAGTTTGCATCATAATTGGTGTGAAAATTGTATTATATGCCTTAAACATGATGCAAATAGATTTATCAAAAAAATCAAAAGGAAGTTAGCTATATTATGTTGTGTATTTATTTCATTTTTATCTCTATATCTATTAGTGCAACAAATTTGGGGCAAAACTTTGCATCACATTTGGAGAAATAATATTGTCCCCTTGCTTTGTAATGAGAGACAAAGATGTAACATAATCCATAAGTAGTAATGTGTTTTTCATTTTTATCCCCATGTCTACTAGTGCACCAAATATGGAGCAATAATATTGTTTGATTTAGAAAGAGTATACCATTTTAATAAAGTTTCTAATTTACTTTTATTATGTAATATGCTTCATTCTCTTGCAGCATTGAACATAAGCTTTCTGTGTTTTCAGACTCCCATTGATTTCTATGGCACCCGCGGTCTCAATGGTGGAGGTTTGAAAACTAGGTATGCTGCGTCGGAATAGACGCAAGCGTACCTGTTAAATGTTTGATACATTGGGAAAAGGGTAAAAAAGAATCAAATGTGAATTCAAAACATCTGTAATGACCCAAGCCTCGATCTGCGTCGGATTGAGATTGCGGGAGGGTATATTTCGTCAGTCGTCACACAAATACTACGTTGGATCAATCGGGATTGATGCGGGATTCCAGCGTATTATCAGTTGGCGCTTTTATAATTATCCCCCTAGATGTTTTCCTTTTCTGTATGGGAAACATTATTTATTTACTTATTGTATTATATGCTCTACCTTTGCAATTAATGTAATTTACTATTATATTCTGAAAATTTTATAAAAATGTATTTTTTTAAAAAAAAAAAAAGCTTTATATGACATTTTGCATAAAAATTGTCATATAGTAGAATGAGGGACAAACCTAAGGTCAGTTTTACACTCACCTAGACATTGATACAATTAGTAACATATAAATATTGAGTATTGAGACAGCTGGATTGCCTTATTCTGGCCATTGTCTTTCTCTTTCCGGTATATTAAACATTATAGGCACAAACCTTTTTTCTCTTTCATGGTAACTCGACAACTGCTTACACGAACACTGTGTTTGTTTTTCTGCACAAAAAGCCCTATTTTTATTTCCGGAACATTTGGTGCCAACTCTTTTACTTCTGCACCCACGTCATTCCCTCAGGTCCAGTGCACAAATCCAGATCTAAGCCGAGAAATGTGCAAATACAACCACAGTAGAGGAAAACCAAGACACTCGTTGTGAAATGTCTTCCTTTCTGGGCCAAAACAGGAAGGCGTTATTTTATTTTATGAGTCAGAAATATTCTTTGATTCATTTAAATAGAATATTATATACCTGGTGTTTTGAAGTACCTTTGGTCCAATGCCATAAAAAAAAAAACAGTACATTTCTTGAAGTTTGACATTCTTTCCAGGAACTTTGGATCTCTGGGGACTGAGACTACATTTTTTTTCTTCTAAAAAACTCTGGCCAAAATCTCTCCAAGAATCATAAAATTCAAAGCAAGATATCTTTATGAGGTAATTATTACATATAGCACAAGAATGATAATGTTCATGCTTGCAGGCTTGTTTGGGTATACATTTTAGTGTAGGAAAAGAATTCACCTATGATAATAAAAAATATAAAATCAGTCGTACATCACAAATACCTTTTTTATTACTGCTAACTCATATGAAAATGTTCAGTTACTGTCAATAAAAAAAAAATAACATCTGACGTGGGAAATGTAAAAAAACACAGGAAACACTTATTAGACTCGGGCAGTCTTTACAAGAAGCCAGTTTGTAATCAGATTTAGAAAGCAATGCTCCAAAATTTATCCTGAACACATATATAATAATATCAGCAATGCTTAAAATATAATTTAAGGGATAATATAGAACAACTTGATGCAGTAGAATTACGCAATTAACATGTACATGATAAAAAGACACTTTCTCTAAATTTCAAAATAAGCAGTAGATTTTTTTTCTGACAACTTTATTTTTTTCTCCCATTTTCCATCCCCTGTATCATGTGACAGACATCAGCCAATCACAGACAAGTATACGTATACGATGTGAGCTTGTGCACATGCTCAGTAGGATCTTGTTCTCCAGAAAGTGTGTATATAAAAAGACTGTGCAAATTTTGATAATGGAAGTAAATTGAAAAGTGTCTTAAAAATTGCATGCTGTATCTGAATCATAAAAGTTTATTTTGACTTGAGTGTCCCTTTAAACATAATATTGAATTCCCCTAAAAATGCATAGTGCTAATATTTGTTTTTCTTCTAATTTCAAACTGAATATTTTAGTTTTTCCATTGCCCCCATAGAAGCTGGGGTGCATTCAGTGTAATTTAGACAGTTTACAAACTGTACATTTTGATTTTTTAATCAGTGCAGGAGCTTATTCATATTTGTTTCTAATAGGCCAAAACAAGGGAGGCAATTCTCAAAATTCATGATAAATAATGCACAATAACATTCCACCTTAAACTTCAGCCAAAAGAACAGCTTGTACGTAATACTTTCATGAAAGCCTATGATTGGCTGATATGTCCTGATTGACAAAAGGATTTTATCCTATTAGCAGAAATTATGGGAGGTACTTCCAGTATGGAAGGGTATATATATCCCTGTAAAAACAGGTTTGCTGTCTTTGATAAAGCCGGAGGGGCGAAACGCGTCAGGAGACGAGGCAGAGCTCTAGGGGGCTCTTTTTCAACACAGGGCTACAGTATCGATCATAATAATATAATGAGATGTACGTTGTAGTATATTACTATAGAAACTAGAGAGTAATTGTGGTGTCTAGACTCCCTTGGGGATCTGCACCTCAGCACTCAACAATAGTTACGCTCACTGAAACACAGCGACTTTACACCAAAGTTGATAGCGGTCTATCATTTTTTGGAGACTTAATAAATCAACCTGGGATACAGCACGGTACATCATACAATAGAGCAGCCAACAGTTATAGTGGGTATATAGATCCAGGTAACAAGACTTAGACAGATTGCTAGGTATTACACTAGCGATATCTGAGTAATATAGTGGTGACCCGGTTGTGCCATACTGGAAAAACTATAACTTAATTTACCATTAAGCACTTGCAAGTTAAATAGCAGTATCCGGGTTGTGATAGTGTCCAGTGTCCACAACTTACAAGAGGGAACGATTCCTGGCACCCGATTCATATTCATGTTCGCACTTTTATACATCCTCCTATACTTGTAAACGGTAGTGATCTACAATCCGTGTGGATCTTATTCATTTAACCTTTATTGAAATCCAATATCAAGAATAATAGCTCACTGCTAAAGCCTATACCTAGATTTATTTTATATACATAAACCCTGAATATTAGAGATTGGAACGCTTACCCTCTATATAACAGTTACCTAAGACAATTGCTATTTCACAATTATTTGAAAAAATGGTATAGAACACGTCCATACTATTACATAGCAATCTCACACTTACCTATGGTAGCGTTCCGTAATTCTTTTGTATCTTTTGGATTTGGTTAAAATTCAGTATTGAGAATTAGAACAAATTGCTATAGTTGATACCTTGAATTACTCTTTGCATAGAAACTCTCATCATTAGAGAGTTAAATGCTTACCCTCAATATAACAGTTACTTGAGACATTTGTCATGTTGCAACTATTGTGTTAAAAGTATAGAATACGTTATATCAGGCCGTCACCTAGATTCATTCTACATACAAAAACTTTGACTATTATAGAGTTTTAACAATTACTCTCAATATAACAGTTACTTGAAACACTTGCCATTTTGCAATTATTGTGATAAAGGCATAGAAAACGGTATACTTATATCACTATCACCTTACAAATCATCAACCAATGGCTGACAAGTAGCAAAGTTGTTTAAGAATTCAGAATGTTGAGTCAAGCACGTGTTGAAGCATAACATATACACTTCCTAACATCCATAATGATTTTTCACTCCACATATCATAGGAGCATTTATTCAGTTGGATTTAAGTGAACCTTTTGACTATCCTGCACCACGTTGCAAGGGTGTATGACCACGTTAGCTTCCCTCATAGTGATTCGGGGGTTGCTAGGCAACATTTATAAACTCAAATATCACATAATAACTCAGACCACCGTTTATAGTAGTAGTCAAACTGACATTTCACATTGTAATTGTGATATCTAATTACATTGGGTGAAGATATTATAAATACATTTACAACAATATTCTATTCTCAAGATTTTGTTAGTAGCTCTATCCTACTACAAAGAGAGCTATCTACAGAAAGCTAGGTCGTGATGTACGTAGCCAGACCTCCTATGTAGAATATTACATATATTCTTCCACCATCACTCAACGGTGTGCACATAATAGACAATGCTTAACTAGTTTCCAATACCGAAATATTTTTTAATGCTGCAATTTATATCCACATGGAACTCACCCACAATTAATACTCTCTAGACGGAACATTAATTTAGTACACAACAAAATGTTATATAGACTATTGTGAATCTAGAGTGGTATAGAATATAACGAGCATAATAAGACCATATTGATGATTCATTCATATCACTATTTTTATTGATCGGATATCCACACCCTGGAATTTTAATTTGTGTGCAACCCTATTTTAGTTTTATGCCTAATAAAAGTTAAGTTTTACCCTACCTAGGTTATTCCCACCTGCAGTCTTGGCGCAGAGTGATATATATATATATATATATATATATATATATACATCCTTCCTAGGTGGAATCCTCTTTCTTTTCAACAATCTTTCTGCAATTTGTGATTTATGCATAAGCACCATCCCCCTTTATTTGGAACATTTATATTGTGAGGTAACTGTACCTGCTCCAATACGTACATACGAGGGAATGCCTTAGATAGTGCCATTGTTTGTTGTTTCTTTTCGTTATAATTTAGACAGCTTACATACTGTACATTTTGATTTTTTAATCAGTGCAGGAGCTTATTCATATTTGTTTCTAATAGGCCAAAGCAAGGGAGACAATTCTCAAAATTCATGATAAATAATGCACAATAACATATTTTAAATCATTGTAAAACATTTAGGGCTAGATTACAAGTAGCTTCTATGGAGAATACGTTAAAGTGTACCCGATATTTGGTTCTACTTTCAACTTGCAATACGTGTGCAGTCCAGCGCATGCAAAATGTTTACTTCAAGCAAAGTTTATGCGCGAGTGAAATCGCTAAAGATTGCGCAAACTTGTAATCTGGGCCTTATTGTGCATATAAGTCTCTTTTTTCTGATGCATATATAAAAAATTACTTTAATGTCCATAACAGAGAAAATCTGCTTCAATTTCAATAGCTAACTTTATTAATCTTACATTTATGAGCCCTTTAAAACTGTCCTTTTGAGTAAACTGTTATTTTTATACTAGAGCAAACATTAATGGAAGTAGTTCAGCTTTCACACGAGCACAGATAATTATGACGGCATTATACATGACGTCACCAGCTCTGACAGATTTTAGCTTTTCATGCAGCATGTTCATTAAGTAGCTATTTGGATAACAGCAGTGGGAGATTAAGACAGTATGTTTTCCCCTTCTCTTTGAAAGCCTTATTACATATTCCCCTTAGAGAAATACGAAGTAATATACAGAGTTTAATCTCTTTTAAGAATATAATTACCGCATGGAATAAATTTTATACTTTAATAGGCATAGATTACTCTTTTTCAGAGTACTTACCTATAATAGGTAACCCAGAATTTTCCCCGGGGAATAACCAGGAGGTATTCAGAATGTGGTCTAGTAAGGGTCTTAAATTAGTATACCATTTCTTAGCAGATGATGGACCAATAATTTCTTTCAACAATTTAATGCGACAGTTCGATTTACTGAGTAATAATTTATATGCCTATCTACAAGTACGCCATTTCATTAATGCAAAAATGTGGGGTGGTAGTGGGATCGCCGCGTGGTCTGAGATTACATCCTGTATTGCCAATTTTAGAGTCAAAGCCCCTTCAATTTCTCTACTATATAGTATAATGCTGGCTAAACAAAGCCAATCTTTCATGGAAAATCTTAAAGGGACATAATACTCATATGCTAAATCACTTAAACATAGAAACATAGAAACATAGATATTGACGGCAGATAAGAGCCATAGGCCCAGCAAGTCTGCCCCACCTTACCTAACAGTATAAACTTATCTAGTTCGTAGGATAGCCCTATGCTTGTCCCATGCATTTTTAAAGTCCCCCACAGTGTTTGTTGCTACTACCTCTTGAGGAAGTTTATTCCATAAATCAATCACTCTTTCTGTAAAGAAGTGCTTCCTCAAATTACTCCTGAATCTACTACCCTTTAGCTTGAGCTCATGACCCCTTGTTCTTGAATTTTCCATTTTATGTAAAATACCCACAGCCTCAGTTTTACTAAACCCTTTAATGTACTTGAAAGTTGCTATCATATCACCTCTTTCCCTTCTCTCCTCTAAGCTATACATATTTAGGTCATTGAGCCTATCCTGGTAAGTTTTATTTTTTAGACCATGTACCATTTTGGTAGCCCTCCTTTGCACAGATTCAAGTTTGTTAATATCCTTCTGAAGATATGGCCTCCAGAACTGCACACAATACTCAAGATGAGGCCTAACTAATGATCTATAAAGTGGCATAAGAACCTTACTATTTCTGCTGCAAATACCTCTACCAATACATCCAAGCATTCTGCTAGCCTTACTCGCTGCCTTACTACATTGTTTACTAAGTTTTAAATCATCTGAAATAATAATTCCCAACTTGAAACTGATGCAGTAAAACTGTAAAAAGCTGACAGGAAAATATCACCTGAACATCTCTATATAAAAAATGAAGATATTTTACCTCACAATCTCCTCAGTTCAGCAGAGTAAGTTCTGTGTAAAAACTTATACTTCACCTACTCCCAGCTGCAGGTAAAAATAAAAAAAAAATGAAGAAATGAACAGCAGCCAATCAGCATCAGCAGTGCTGAGGTCATGAACTCTTACTGTGATCTCATGAGATTTGACTTAACTCTCATGAGATTTCATAGTAAGCTTCCTTTACCTGATTGGTGAAATAATATGAGGCTCACGAGGCTCATCCTTTCAGCTGTCCCAGGACAGACACACTAATATGCTGCTTAGAAATCCTTTACAATGGGATGTGGCTACTGAGGAACTTTTGAGGTAAAACATCTTTCTTTTTTACATAGAGATGTTCAGAAGATATTTTCTAGTAAGCTTTTTACAGCTATGCTGCATCACTTTCAAGTGTTTAAACATTTGGGTATTATGGCCCTTTAATGAAAGATGGAGGCAATTATTTTCAAATGTAGATCAGGAAAAAATTAAAGCTAGTTTTAAGGCATTAGATAAATGTCGAATACCAATGAGTTGGAAAGAAGGACATATGAAACGTATTAATAATTATTACTGCACACCTTTTAAAATGTCAAAAATGTATCCCAGTCAAACCTTCTCCTGTCCACGCTGTGTATTTACAAATGCAGATGTTTTGCATATGTTTTGGTCATATCCAAAGATTGAACAGTTCTGGAAGAAGGTTGTTTTTTGGATTAATAGATTATACAAAGTAAATATTCATCTTGACTCAGAAAGCATCTTCTTTCTTTACTGTTCCATTCAGGAGTCCCAATTGCAGAAAAATATTCTGAATACAATTATATTGCTTATCAGACAACTTGTATTAAAAAACTGGAAAGCAAAAAAGATACCCGGCCTCTCTGTTTTCACTAAAGAAATTCAGATTCAAATAATTTTTGAATCCTTCCATCTTAGAGAAGTAAAAGAGAGGGAAATTAGGAGATTTTTGATAGGATAGTTACCTATAATTAAGACATATTCGTTATGCATCCAGAAGTCTATTTTGTATCCATTTTTGAGCTTTGCTGAGCTAGTTTTGCTAGGTGACTTCCCGGCAGATTGGATATCGGGATATAGGGAGTCATAGTTAGAAGTATTTTTCCAAGAGGACGGGTGCCTGGGTCCGCCCGGGTCCTTGGGGAGGCTTGGGGCTGTGGGTGGGTGGGATGCTGGGACTGGGGGAGAGAGACCAACTTCCTTTTCTATCCTTTTTTTTCCCCTTTTCTTTTTTCTTTCCCCAAGTTTGGGTTATTTTATTTAAATTAAAACCTACCAACAGTATAAAAAGAGTTTTTTCCTTGATTTAGTTTACTGTTTCAAACACAAGATGGATGGAATGGGCATATATTGCCACTATATTATTTCTTGACTGTATTCCTTGTTTTTCATTTTTTTTGTTCTTTTTTGACTTGTGACACCCTGTGAGGTGTACGGATATTGTAAGCATAACATGTCTAACTTGCTTTTATTGTTGGTATATATAAATAAATATTTTTTTAAAAAAAGACAGTATGGGTAAGTTTACATTTATTTGCTGTGCTGAAGGTAAGTGTTGTTGGTAACTGTGCGTTGGAGTATTGGAACACTGTGGTGAGTATTATTTGCAGAAGATAAGTTCTTGGTTAAGGTTAATTACAGTGAGGTGGAGTCAGATAAATGATAATCAGGTTTCACAAATGGCAAGGGTTAATTAATAAAGACAAAAGACAATCATTCATTTTTAATCCTCTTGTAATTTGTCTATTTTAAAGTTATGCACGACTGCTGCAGTCACAAATTGTTTAGAAAGTGCACTGCAGGCTACCAGCTGTAATAGAATACTGTTACTATAATTCTCTAGCGGCTGTTGCTAATAATTGTATGATACCGCATTGTTTAAGGCTCTCACCTGTCAGGTGCTTCAGCGTGATGGCTGAATGCCAATGTTGATACGAACAGGGCTGCAGCTGTGCTCAGTTTCTATCAATAGTGACTTTCTTAGGATCTAGCTCAGTGTGTTTTTTACATCATTTAATTAAATACATTAAATAAATTTGTTGCATTTCTTGTTGAATTTTAAAAATTCCTTGTATATTTCAAACAGAATCAAAGTCCAATGCACCCGGTAGCTGTGAGGAATGACAGTTATAGAACAAAAAAGTCAGAGGCTCAAAATAGTTTGCAAAGTTGCTGTATTGCAAGTCCAAAAATATTTAAAGAGCCCATGAGACACCAACCATTGATAGTTATCCAATCACATCTAATAAAGCACAAATACGGGCAATCTAAGTGACATGTTGAAAACACACTAAATTTAAAGGTATACACAATGAACAATTAATTTCTTTAAAGTGACAGAATACAAAACTGTTCTAGTGTTAATATTTCATAACTATATCAAGCAAACCTATTATCTGGGAATGTAAAGGGAAAATACACATAGATCCTATATTATTTAAACACAAAGGATGCTAATCATCAAGTATCTACAAAACGTTTTACATCCCATTCAGAGTTCAAACCTGCTGGCATCCTGGTATCCAGCTGAAAAATCCAGAATACTTCTCTTTTACTTAAAGTAGTTCCTCTATTACCACCTCTTGGATGTCTGGAGATCAGCTGGATACCCTGGAATGACAGCAGGGAACAATCCCAGCAATGTGTTCCCTTCTGAAATGTAGGGAGATAGGGGCAGTAGACTCAGGGTCCTTAATTGAACGTAAATGTTCTAAAAACCGATCCTTTAGGGCCTGTGTCGTTTGACCAACATACTGCCTGAAACACCCCCTACAGGTCAGAAGATAAATGACATAACAGGAGTTACAAGTTATGTGTTCATGTATCCTGAAATCTTTTTTATTTACTGAAGACACAAAACTAGTACCAAAGGAAGCATAGGAGCAAGATTTACAGCTCCTACTTCCACATTTGTAAAATCCTGGTTTAATGGACAACCAATTAGAACTTTGTATTTTAGGCAACATTAAGGCGACAAAATATTCCCTAATGTTTTGGCTTTGCGTGACACAAAATGGATCCCTTCTTTAATAATAGTTTGTAGACTCTAATCTGTTTCCAAAATTGGAAGCGCTTTACGCACTATATTAGATATTTGACCATACTCTTCACTATATGTAGTGATGAATTTAGGTTGATTTAACCTGTTATTTCCTTTGGACTTCCTTGTATAAAACAAACTAGTCCTTTCTGTATAATCAATTTCCTTTTTGGTTGACTCTAGTACTTCTCTACAGTAACCTCTCTGGATTAGTCTGTCGGTTAGTTCTTTAGAGTGTTTTTGGTAACCCTGTTCATTTGTACAATTTCTCTTAATCCTGATATATTGGGTTTTTGGGATAGACCAAATAATATGTTTAGGGTGACAAGATTTTGCATTTAAAATGGTGTTACCCGCAATCTCTTTGCTGAATAATTCCACATCAATACATGAATTTGCAACATTAGACAAAAGTCTAATGTCCAAAAAGGACATTGAAAGTTTACTATATTCTATAGTAAACTTAAGATTCATTGAATTGTTCTGAAGATAATTTAGAAACTCTTCAATAAGGTCAACTGGATCCTTCCAAATATGCAGAATATCGTCAATAAATTGACCGTAAAAGTGAATAAACTCTTTGAAGGGGTTTCCATCTCCATAGACGTGGGACAGCTCCCACCAACCCATATACAGGTTGGCATAGAAGGGGGCAAATTTTGCCACCATAGCTGTCCCATGTCTCTGGAGAGAGAAACCCCCCTCAAATAAGAAAAAATTGTGTTTCAATAAGTGATCAACAGAAGTTTTAATAAACTGCTTCAGAGCATCATCATAATCAGAAAATTTGTTAAGAAAAAACTCAATGGCCTTAATACCCTGATCATGTGGAATACAAGTATATAATGAGACCACATCAATGGTCACAAAAACATATTCCTCGTGCCGCACAATGCTTTCTACTCATTTAATAACATCAGTGGTATCTTTGATGTAGCTTATTAGATTCAAAACTAATGGCTGTAAATATCCGTCTATCATTTCAGAAAGAGGCTCATTAAGTGAGCCAATTCCCACCACGATGGGTCTACCAGGGGGTTATACCTGTCCTTGTGGACTTTAGGTAAATAATGAAAGATAGCTGTAAAAGGATGTTCAGTAAATAGGAAGTCAAAATTTGCCTCTGTAATTAAACCTTCCTGTAATGCCCAATCAAGGATATTTTTCAGTTCAGATTGATAAAAAAAACAGGATTATATTTGAGCTTCTCTTAAACTGACACATCCAATAGCTGTCTAAATACTTCTTTTATATCATCCTTTCGATTAAGGACAACCACCTTTCCACCTTTATCGGAGTTACGTATAACCAACTCTTTGTTTCTAACTCTTTAATAGACAGATATTGCTCTTTAGACAAATTATCTTTCCTATGATCCATAGAGGGCCTGTCAGACTTCAGCTTTCTTAATGCAATCTCTACAGTTTTCTGAAATACTTCTATTGCACTAGACCTTGCATTTAGGGGATAGAATTTAGATTTCCTCCTCAATCTAGTTGTATCTTGTACAGCTTTATCAACACAAAGGTGTGAATCTTTATTTTCTTCATTTAATGCCATAAGATCTAAAAGAGTGCAATCATCAGCTCATTTTACTTCACACCATGACTCTCACCTGTAGTTCCCAAGAAATATTTCTTAAGGACAAGCGATCTCACAAATCTATTGAGATCAACTACAGTATCAAACAGGTTAAAATGTGAAGTAGGAGAGAATCCAAGACCCAACGATAGTACCTCTAACTGTGTTTGAGAAAGGACAAAAGATGATAAATGTATAACATTATTGGTATCTATGCATATTTCTGGAATGGTACGGCTCTCCTCCTCTGTGGATAATGCCGAGACTTTGGTGGTAAAGTCTCTTGATGTTGATTTTGCCCTTCCAGACCTTCCACGTCCCCCTCTATGTATTTTTTTCTTCGAACACTGGACTTCTGTAGGCCCCTCTTGTTTTTTGACTGTGAGGAGGATATGGTAGATGAATGTTCATCATGGGTTATAAGGGCAAATGAAGTAGCCCCCACAGGTGTTGGTGAACTCTCATTTGTGACTTCCAAGTCTGAAGAATCATAGTCATACTCGGTATCAGTCTCTGCAAATCTCACTCTCTTATTTGCAATATCTTGTTTAGACTTTCTATATCTCCTCCTGGTTTCAGAGACTGTCCATTTATATACTTTGTTACATTCATAATCTTGTTTGTCACGTAGGATTTTTTGTTTCTTAAAATGCCAAAGGTTCTCCCTAAACTCAGTTATAACCTTTTGGAGTTTAGTATCATATTTATTAAAGACAGGATCTTCACTTAAAGGACGCATATATGACTGTAACTTGATCTTGTCATAACACAATTCTTGACGTATTTGCCTCTTGTATTCTATAAGTAAATCAATTAATGCTAAAGAGCATTCTGTTAAAATTTTGTTCCATCAATCAATGAACGTTTGATCAGTCACTTGAAAAGAAGGAAACTTTCTTATATGAAGTCCATTTCAATACTTGAATCTCTTTTTTAATAAAGTATCCATTTTAAAAAATAAGCTATCCAGATTTGTATTGGCTTCCTGTTCAATTGTATCATTATTAAACAAATCTTCACTATCACTGACATCTTCAGCAAACTGCTGAAAAACATATCCCCCAGCTGCCATGTCTGTATACCAATATGCCTATTCAATATAACCATAAGCAAACATGAGAGCCAAAAGATCCAAAAGATAACTTCAGGGGTGCCTTACGACTTATGACACATACAGAGCCTTTATCCCAAACCACATCAATTATAGTCTATGTAGAAGACAAAAAATATCCGTGCAGCTTACCCTCTCCAACCGGTGGATTGACAAAGTAATCACAACAGCGTGGCAACGCTCAGACATCCGCTCAGTGTGGCCGTCGGCTTTAGTGTAATCTTCACGTAAGTTACACACCCCCCTCTGACGTCACAATGACGCTCCAAAATGACTCAGCTATTCCGGTGCAATGTAAGAAGCGATCCACCACCGCTTCAACAAACAAACAGAATCCACGTCCATTGCACCCGGTAGCTGTGAGGAATGACAGTTATAGAACAAAAAGTCAGAGGCTCAAAATAGTTTGCAAAGAGTCTGTATTGCAAGTCCAAAAACAACGGCATGTAAAAGGTAACAGACAGGCAATAGAAAGCAGGTCAAATGCGTTTCATATGTATTACTTCTTCAGTGACCATAGTGATACATATGAAACGCGTTTGACCTGCTTTCTATTGCCTGTCTGTTACCTTTTACATGCCGTTGTTTTTGGACTTGCAATACATTGAGGCCATTTTTCTTAACAAATTATCTGATTATGATGATGCTCTGAAGCAGTTTATTAAAACTTCTTTTGATTACTTATTGAAACACAATTTTTTCTTATTTGAGGGGGGTTTCTATCTCCAGAGATGTGGGACGGCTATGGGGGAAAAATTTGCCCCCTCCTATGCCAACCTGTAAAAGAGAAAACACTGAACTATTTCCCAAAATGAATACACTGTATCTGTGTCAGACACAGGCTTAAGGGAATAAGTGATGTGTTTGAATTTGCTGAACCAGGGGAGCTGTATTCATTCAGAGGTAAGTCAGGTGTAGTAATTGTGTATACAAATATATGCAAAGTTCCAATAAATCCTGTAACCCCTATTTTTTCACAGCCCCCTTATTTGTCAGACAGTAAAGTAAAATCCCACTTTTTCGATATATAGTGGCAATTTTAATAATGGAAGTCCAATCAAACACATCAAATTACAAGAAACTCACTCACCCTCCTTCTTTCGTATAGGGCCCTGGAAAAATAGCATCGCTGTAAATCACTGCATAGTTGAAAATACGATGTGTAGTACATCCAGTGAGAGAGAGTGCTTGTAATGCAATAACCTGTATATGGGTTGGTGGGAGCTGTCCCACATCTATGGAGATGGAAACCCCTTCAAATAGTTTATTCACTTTTATGGTCAATTTATTGATGATATTCTGCTTATTTGGAAGGAACCAGTTGACCTTATTGAACAGGTTCTAAATTATCTTCAGAACAATTCAATGAATCTTAAGTTCACTATGGAATATAGTAAACTTTCAATGTCCTTTTTGGACATTAGACTGTTATCTAATGTTGCAAATTCATGTATTGATGTGGAATTATTCCGCAAAGAGATTGCGGGTAACACCATTTTAAATGCAAAATCTTGTCACCCTAAACATATTATTTGGTCTATCCCAAAAACCCAATATATCAGGATTAAGAGAAATTGTACAAATGAACAGGGTTACCAAAAACACTCTAAAGAACTAACCGACAGACTAATCCAGAGAGGTTACTGTAGAGAAGTACTAGAGTCAACCAAAAAGGAAATTGATTATATAGAAAGGACTAGTTTGTTTTATACAAGGAAGTCCAAAGGAAATAACAGGTTAAATCAACCTAAATTCATCACTACATATAGTGAAGAGTATGGTCAAATATGTAATATAGTGCGTAAAGTGCTTCCAATTTTGGAAACAGATGAGAGTCTACAAACTATTATTAAAGAAGGGATACATTTTGTGTCACGCAAAGCCAAAACATTAGGGAATATTTTGTCGCCATCAATTTTGCCTAAAATACAAAGTTCTAATTGGTTGTCCATTAAACCAGGATTTTACAAATGTGGAAGTAGGAGATGTAAATCTTGCTCCTATGCTTCCTTTGGTACTAGTTTTGTGTCTTCAGTAAATAAAAAAGATTTTAAGATACAGGAACATATAACTTGTAACTCGTGTTATGTCATTTATCTTCTGACCTGTAGGGGGTGTTTCAGGCAGTATGTTGGACAAACGACACGGGCTCTAAAGGATCGGTTTTTAGAACATTTACGTTCAATTGAGGACCCTGAGTCTACTGCCCCTATCTCCCTACATTTCAGAAGGGAACACAACTCTGATAATTCCCTGCTGTCATTCCAGGGTATCCAGCTGATCTCCAGACATCCAAGAGTTAGTAATAGAGGAACTACTTTAAGTAAAAGAGAAGTATTCTGGATTTTTCAGCTGGATACCAGGATGCCAGCAGGTTTGAACTCTGAATGGGATGTAAAACTTTTTGTAGATACTTAATGATAAGGATCCTTTGTGTTTAAATAATATAGGATCTATGTGTATTTTCCCTTTACATTCCTAGATAATAGGTTTGCTTGATATAGTTATGAGATATTAACACTAGAACGGTTTTGTATTCTGTCACTTTAAAGAAATTAATTGTTCATTGTGTATACCTTTAAATTTAGTGCGTTTTCAACATGTCACTTAGATTGCCCATATTTGTGCTTTATTAGATGTGATTGGATAACTATCAATTGGAGGTGTCTCATGGGCTCTTTAAATAGCACTGCATTATGGGTGTTTAGTATGGTCACTGAAGAAGTAATACATATGAAACACGTTTGACCTGCTTTCTATTGCCTGTCTGTTACCTTTTACATGCCATTGTTTTTGGACTTGCAATACAGCAACTTTGCAAACTATTTTGAGCCTCTGACTTTTTTGTTCTATAACTGTCATTCCTCACAGCTACCGGGTGCATTGGACGTTGATTCTGTTTCTTTGTTGAAGTGGTGGTGGATCGCTTCTTACATTGCACCGGTATAGCTGAGTCGTTTTTGGAGCATCATTAAAACATCAAGAGGGGGGGGGGGGTGAAACTTACGTGAAGATTACACAAAAGCCGACGACCACACTGAGCGGATGTCCGAGCGCTGCCACGCTGTTGTGATTACCTTGTATATTTCAACACACAATTAGTTACTAATTATATTCATATATAAATTCTTTGTTTTTCTCATTCTTTATAATAAATATGAGTATTCCTGTATGTATAAAGCTGATTTTACAATAACAAATACAACATAACTAACCAACTTTTTAACCATACAAATATATTATATAATATATTAAAGCAGGTGACCCCCAGCATTGAAATAAAGGGTAGGAGCATGAATAATCAATTTGTATTCATTTAGCTAATACTATATTTTTCTATAGTTTATTCTTACAAAAAACAATGTTTTAGTGCAAAAAAGGATATGTCCAAAAACGTCAACTGGAGACTAAATTCTAAATCCAAATGTGCATAAGTGATCCCAGGGATTACTTCTTAGTGGAAATGAATGTTGCTGTCAAACTCCAAGGGTTAACCTCAAATAAGATCATTGCTGCCAATGGTGAAGTCCTGTGAGACTACAGGGTTAATTCACATGTAAGTTGTATACTCACTGCAGAGCTTCACATCAAGCTCAAGATATAAAAGCAATGGGAGACTCCAGCAGGAGAAGTGGACTCAGATGAATGTTAAAACAATTTATTAAAACATGTGTTAAAATCACAGGGGTTTACAGAGAACAACCACAGCTGGAACATCCGTATATTACACACACTGTATATTGTCAGCAATGTCTATGATTACGGTTTCTAGTTTAGAAGGATGGTCTCCGCCCACAACGTTACATCACACACTCAAATCCAACGATCTTTTCACCAAATATTTGCTTGGCTTTTTTAAGGATGCAGGTTAATAATTTTCTTTTTGTGTATTTTTCTATAGTTTATTCTTACTTATTATGTTTATAGATTAAACATTTAGGGCCATATAGTGGAACACTATCAGATTTTGTTTTACTCACACACTAACTGCTAGGGTGGGTTAGCATGGTTATTACATGTTTAAAGGGATAGTAAAGTCCAAATTAAATGTTCATTATTCAGATAGGGCATGCCATTTTAAATAATTTTCCAATTTACTTTTATCATTAAATTTGCTTTGTTCCCTTGGTATTCTTAGTTGAAAGTTAAACCTATGTATGCTCATATGCTCATTTCTAAACCCTTTGAGGCCTCCTCTTATCTGAATGCATTTCACAGCTAGAGGGTGTTAGTTTATGTGTTTCATATAAATAAAATTGTGCTTATGAACGTGGAGTTATTTAAGAGTCAGCACTAATTGCCTGAAATGCCTGTCAAAAGATCTGAGATAAGGAGGCAGTCAGCAGAAGCTTAGATACAAGGCAATTACAGAGGTAAAAAGTATATTTCTATAACAGTGTTGGTTTTGCAAAACTGGGGAATGGTAAATAAAGGGATTATCTATCTTTTTAAACAATAACAATTTTGGTGTTTACTACTTTAAAGTAAAAAGTTAGCGCAAAAGCAAAACTAGATACAATCTATCTTCAGGTCTTCGGATATCGCAACCAGGTTCACTTCTTCTCTCCATAGACGGAGCACACTGTTCATGAAAAAATCAAACAATTATTGCTGTATATACTGTATATATATATATACATATATATATATATATATAATTATTGTTTTGTAGAATATATATCTATATATCTATCAATATATGAACATATATGCAGGTATTGATAGATAGATAGATAGATAGATAGATAGATAGATATAGATATTTTTCTTTTTTGCTTTAAAAAACATATAAAAATCGTGCAAAAAAGCAAAACTAAAACAAAACAGTAATTTCATGGGTTATTAATTTGTTTGGAGGTTATCTCTTTGAGAGAGCTTTTTCCAGTCAGCTAGTAAGTATCCTTTCAGTAATGTTACAACCAAACATCCAATTCTTAACATGCTCAAATAACTTTGATCAGCTTTCACTTAATACTTTTTCTGGTAAAATATTTTTATATGCATGGTACATAATTTGCACTTTACATGCCAGTTTAAGGATTCTAACAAAGAGTTAAATCAACTTGTTTATAGCTGTGGTATTGTCACACATTGGTTACAGAGAGAATCTTATTATATTTCCCAGATCTTTCCCCCAGATTTTTTCAGGATGGTCTCCATAAAGCTCTTTTATCCAGTTCTTTGAAGGGTCGGATCTTGATCTATCATGTTTTGACAGAAATGGTGGTATATCCAGATGTGGACATCCTTTGTTTAAGTTCCTGCGTCAATCATCCTTTTTTTTTTTTTTTTTTAAATTCGTTTTTATTAAAGGAATCAAGCGCTTACAACATCTTTACAATAGTCATTGCATGTATAGACAGTAATTTCCTCAAATAAACAGTTATACAGTGATACAGCAGTTTGGTTTCCATTTCACAAGTGTGAGCAGTACTGTATGAGCAATTAAAAGTCATTGCCGAGGTGGCATGTCATAGAAGTGGTGTTCATATTTCAGGTGTCAGCGCAGAGTTGCGCACTTCATTCCTTAAAACATTTTAATTTTAAACATTTAAAAAAAACATTGAAAACATGTAAAATAACTATCTACATAAACATGAATTTTGACCAAGTTCTTATAGGCAATTTGACTGTGAATCCTTCCATTTCCAATAAGGGATAGCTGAAGAGGGTGGGAGGGGTTGGTAAGAGAAAAAAAAAAAAAAAAAAAAAAAAGGAGTACGTGTGTGTGTGTGGTGGCCTGGGTTGAGTGTTCGGCCTGAATCCCTTTCTTTCCCCCTAGAATAACATCACTTCCAAGGGTTCTCGGCTTTGTGTGTTTTGCCCTGTATGTTCTGCCCCTTCACCCAGTGTCATGAGTTGCATTGTTTCCAAGTGAGCAAAAGGTTTCAGTATCTGATTTCGAATGTCTGGGTCTAGCGAGTCTAGGAATGCCCCCCACTTTCTCAAGAAGGGGCGCAGTCTTTGCTTTGTGTCAAGTCGAACATCATATTGTTCCACCAAGAGTTGTTTAAGCAGTAGATGTTTCAATTGTGCTATTGTTGGAGCTTGTCTAGTTAGCCATCTTGTAAGAATGCACTGTCTAGCCAGGATAGTATATAATGTGAGGAATTTGTGTAACCTTTTGTGTGAGGTTTCCCATTTCAGCGTGAAAATTTCTGCCTCTGTAAATACTACTTCTACCTGCAGTGTAATTTTAAGCCAATATTGACATTGACTCCAGAACCTCCTTATCTTCAAGCAGGTGTAAAAATAGTGATGGAATGATGGGGCCGCAGCGCCACATTTAACACATCTATCTTGGATTGAGCTATTCCACTTCGATAATCTATGGGGCGTGATGTAGTCCATGTGTAGGATCCTGACCTGTGCCTCTCTGTGTGTTACTGCCATTGTCGCTTGCTGTGTGTGTTCTAGGCTCACCCTGATGTCTTGTGTCGTCAGTGCTGTTAAACAGACATTGTTATACCTAGATGCTATGTCCTCTAGGATCTGAGACTCTTTCTGTTGTATCAGGCGGGTGTAGATGTGAGATAGAGAGAAGGACCCTGCTCTAAATAGCGTTTGGGAGACTGCAAAGGGTGACAGATCCCAAAAACCCACATTCGAGGACTGCATTGATGTTATATAGTGACGCAACTGTAAGTAGGCATAGAAGTGTTTATTTGGGATTAAGTATTTAGTTCTTAAATCTTGAAATGACCGTACCGTGTGGTGCAAAGGATCCAGAACATCCCCAACCAGTGTTAGACCAGAGTTGTTCCAGATTCGGAACGGTTCCTGATCATTCCCCGCAGGGAAGTCTGGATTCCCGATTATTGGGATGAATTTTGGTGAGGTTATGTCGGCTTTTAGGTGTTTATGGATTCCTTGCCAGGCCCTAAGAGGATCTGTATAGAGTACATTATTATATATCCCCGGTGGGATCGTTTTTTGGTCTCCATAGGGTAGGTAGGACGGTGCCATAGGAGCCAGTACTGCCCTTTCAAGGCTGGCATCACAGAAATGTCCTGTGTTCAATTGCCAATCTATGACAAGGCGGGCTAGTGTCGCCCAGTTATACAGTCTAAGATTTGGAAGGCCTAGCCCTCCCGCTGAGTATGGAAGCTGAAGCTTCTCCATTGCTATTCTCGGTTTGCCCTTTTTCCAAATGAACTGAGATACTGCCCGATCAAGCGACTGTGTATCTGCTTTGGTCATGAGGAATGGCAGCATGAGCAGGGGGTAGAGTATCTTGGGTAATATTGTCATCTTGATCAGATTGACCCTGCCTGACAGTCCCAGAGGGAGATTGAGCCAATTGGATAGTTGGGATATGATTTGGGCACTTTTTTCCGAAATATTCAGTTTGTAAATGTTTGAGGGATCCCTATGTAGGTGTATACCTAGATAAGTCAGTTTCTCCGTCACCTCAACAAATGGGAAGTCATGTGTGGATTGAGGGTGCTTATTGAGCCACATTACCTCCGATTTGGAGGCGTTTATTTTGTACCCGGAGAAGCTGCCGAAGTCGGTTATCGTTCGGAGGATATTGGGTATATGGGTTCGCGGGGAATCTACAAATAGCAGCATATCATCCGCGTACAGTGCGAGGTGTAGGGGGATGCCTTTAACTTTGATTCCTGGGAAAGTGTGTCTAAGCTTTATTGCCAATGGCTCCAACGCCAAATTGAACAGCAGCGGGGACAGGGGGCATCCCTGCCTAGTACCTCGCTGAAGAGGGAAATCCCCCGAGAAAAGCCCATTGGAAAGGACCCGTGCCACCGGTTTATCGTAAATCTTACTTAATACATTTAGAAATGGGCCATCAAAGCCGAACTTACGCAGAGAATCCATCAGGTGCGGCCATTCTACTCGGTCGAAGGCCTTCTCCGCGTCCAAGGACAGCAGGAAGGCCTCCGATGAGGCGTGTGTGGCACTGCTCTTCCCTTTTGACCAGTAATGTTCTATAACATGCAAGACCCTTCGAAGATTTACCACCGAGGTGCGCCTGAACACAAAGCCAGTTTGATCCGGGTGTATCAGATCTGGCAGAATCGTCCGCAGCCTATTCGCCATAATTTTAGTGAACAACTTATAGTCCACGTTTAGGAGCGAAATCGGTCTGTAGGACTCTGGGAGTGAGTGGTCTTTGCCAGGTTTGGGGATCAGTGTGATATGAGCCGCTGTGAACTCTTTAGAGGGTTGTGTTTCTGTCAGCATCAAAGCATTGAATACTTTAATGAGTGTCGTGGTTAATTGCGGTTGCAAAGCCTTGTAGAACTCCAACGGGAGTCCATCTGGGCCTGGTGTCTTACCTATGGGGAGACCTTTGATGGTGTTAACTAATTCATCTTGTGTGATTGTGGCGTTTAATGCATCTCTTTGGTCTGAGCTAATTTGAGGTAGTTCTATTGAGCTCCAAAATTGAGCCATTGTTTCTGTTGGTGCTGGTGCCTGTTTAGTATAAAGAAGTGTATAGTATGATTTAAAACATTCCACTATGTGTTCAGGGTTGTTAAATGTTTTATTTTTCCAGCGCAGAGCGATCACTCCGGTTTTTACAGAGTGTGGTTTGGTCAGGGCCGCCAGTAATTTACCTGCTCTGCTGCCAAATCTATACATTTTACCCGCTGTCTTTAACAGTCCTGCCGCTGTTTGTTGGTTTGTGAATACTTCTAGATCTGCTTTGGCCGCTGTGTATCTGTCATATGCTGTTCTTGATCCATTTTGTAGGTATAAGAGGTAGGCCTGGCCCAACTGTTCCTGCAAGGTTCTATGTCTATATTGGGTTTTGTGTTTTACTTTTGCAACATAAGAGATTATATTGCCTGCCAGCACAGTTTTAGCTGTCTCCCAAAAGAGCTTAGGATTGTCTATGTGTGCCGCATTGTCTGTTGCAAAGTCCGTCCAAGAGTGCTGTAAGAATTTAACAAAGGCTTCTGACTTGACTAGATATGTGGGGAAACGGAGTATGTTCCTATTAGTTTGGTGTTTGGTAGTTCTCAGTGTTAGTTCTACCAGGGCGTGGTCTGAAATTAGTATGTCGTGTATTCTACAACCCTGCACCTCATCTGATAATTTATTGGCTATTAGAAAGAGATCTATCCGAGATAGTGTATGTTTGGCCTTAGATAAGCATGTGTATTCTTTGCTTTCTGGATTATGTAATCTCCATATGTCGCATGTATTAGTGTCCCTATGAAACATGTTAAATATCTTAGATTCGTATCTGGCTTTGTAATTTTTTTTGGGGTCTTTAATTCTGAGTGGTTCCAACCACTGCCTGTCCAGAGTATGTGTGGGGGAGATATTGAAGTCTCCTCCAATTATCAATTTAGATCCCATATGAGGAACCAAGGTCTTTATCAAGTCTTGCCAAAACTTCATATCTCTGTGATTTGGCGCATAAAGATTGCAGAATGTGTAATCTATGGAGTCTACTGTTGCCTCAGCTATGATATATCTACAGTTGGGATCTAGGTGAACATTTTTAATATTGACAACCACCCTCTTCCCAAATATTATGGCTAAGCCTCTACTGGCGCTGGTGTGGGAGCAGAAAACTACCTGATTTACCCACTCTCTTTGTAATTTCTGGTGTTCTATGTCTGTAAGGTGCGTCTCTTGTAACATTGCGATATCTGCTCCTAATTTTCTAAGGTGGTTGAGGGTTGCCTTGCGTTTGATGGGAGTATTAAGACCCCCCACGTTCCACGTTATCACTCTAAGAGGCATTTGTACATGTTTGAATCATGTTGTGTAGCAGGAGAGAAAAAAAAAAAAAAAAAAAAAAAAGGGGGGGGGGTGGGGGAGGGGGGGGGGGAGAGTGAAATAGGATAACAGGCATTCTTTATAATTATGAGCTGACCAGAACACAACTAGAATATTTTCCAATTTTGTGTAAGCGATTCTCTGTGTCGCTCTGAGAGTCTTGTCTGAGTAATAGTCTGGGTTTGGGAATTGTTTTCTGTCCAGTATAAGTATGGTGGGTCATTTGTGGGAGCGTTAGTCTCCCTACTGTTGCGTGTATCTTTCTATTTCGCGAATGCCTGTCATCCTTATCATTGTATACTACATTTTTAGTGGTGTGAGTTGTCAGGGAACCGGGATTATCCATCATGCAGGTTCTGTGTGTTATATAAGAGGACGGGGGGTTTGAGTGAAGGGTGCTGCATGTGAGTGCAAATGTAAGAGTGTTCTGTCCACACTATGCAGGGTGTGTCCATAATGACATTTTTGTTTCCCCTTTCCCTTTAGGTATTTCTAGGCAATTGAGTTTACCGATCTTGGTCATCCTATTCAAAACAAACATGGAGCATTTAACAAAATAGAAGTACATGTATTTCTTGATTTTACCAGAGATCTCTTTTCTAGCAAACATTAGGTTTAAGTAGTTGGTTCGTTGATATAGACAAATTAAAGCAAATGAAAACATTCAGTGTAGTGCAATTGAATCTGTTACCGTTCTTGGTCATCTTATTCAAAACAAGTATAAAACATTTAACTAAACAATAGCATGTATAGTAATCTCTTTTCTTTCCATCTTTGGGTTTAATTAGCTGCCCTATTAATATAAACAAGTTAAAACAAATTAAAACCTTCAAACTTAATAAAACATTAGAACATATACTAGAAGAAGTTACATCTTTAAATATATCTGGTACTTTACATTCGTGTAACATTACCCTGGAGGTCAGAGGTGACCTCTCCTCACAGTAGTCCATCCTTATGGTCCACGGACCTCTTTCAATCTGTAAATAGTGTCCCTTAATATTTACTTAGTTAGTTCAGATGTTAAACAGATGACTGCCCATTCCATAATGGGTGAAATCAAGCCGAACATGAGTAGGGGTGAACGTTCTCATTCTGGCTGTGAGTTCTGTTCCGTGGCAAGGTAGCTTCTCAAAGCCTGGGGAGTGTGGAAAAACTTGGGTCCATGCGGGGTCTGTAGCCTTAGTTTTGCTGGGAACAACAAAGCCACCTGTCTTCCCTGCTCGTGCAACCGAGAGCATAGAGGTGCGAATTCTTTTCTTTGTCTTGTAACATCCAAGGAAAAATCTTGAAAAAGTAGGAGTTTTGATCCTTCATACAATATCTCTTTACGAGCTCGGTAAGCTCTTAGAAGTTTGAGTTTCTCTTGGAAGTTCAGGCATCTGAAGATAACCTGCCGTGGTCTGGAATTGCTTTGCTCTAGGCCTCTTTCCGGACCTATACGATGGGCCCTCTCTACATCTATAGGCAATATATCTGGGTGTATGCCCAGCAGTTTGGGGAAGGTGAGCGCCGTGAATTCCAGCAGGCCTTTACCTTTGACGGATTCTGGGATGCCTACTATACGCAGGTTGTTGCGACGGCTCCTGTTTTCCAGGTCGTCAATGCGGTCTTGAAGTAGTTGTGATTTTTTTACCAGCTGTTTAATGGTGGTATCTGCTGTCGCTTGCCTGTCCTCCACATCCGAGATTCGAGTTTCTGCTGCAGTGATTCTGGATGCAAACTGACGCACCTCACAAGTTAATGTGTCTACTCCCGTCTGTAGGGAGTCCATTTTTGGGAGGAAAAATGACTTCAGTTCATGCAGTAGGGACTTATGATCTAATCCTGGAGGGGCCATCTGATCAGCCGTGTCAGGGGAGTCAAAGTGAGTTTCCATGAGGTTCTTTTGTTGCTTTTTATTGTCTGAGTTTTTTGTTCTTTGTGACATTTCTGCCGGTTTGGGTGAGAGTTTGTAAAAGAATTTATCTACTTTCATCAATTCCCTTTATCCTTTTGGGGTTGGTTTTCCACAGTTGTGTCTTCCTTTTATGTATCAGTGGACTCCAGCAGTCTCAGTAAGGTTGGCATAGGGTAATTGTGCAAGTGCGTGAGGACTTAGTGGGGCAGGTATCACAGTGTGATGCAGTGGCAGCCTTATTTTCTCCGGTGGTTAGAATTGTGAGTGCTCTCTGCGGCTCTGCTACTGTTTTTAAATTGTTTGCCAATATTAGGTTGGGGAGACACTGTTAGTTGTAGTATAGGAAGGGTCTAAGGTCTCTTTGAGGTCCTGTGCTGCGTGCTTGTTGTTTGTGCCTGTTCTAAGGTGCTTAAGCTGGGTTTTGACCTCGTGGCACGCTGCTGCACTTTGTGAGTGGACTAGTTAGTTTTTGTAATGTCCGCTATGCCGGATTTTATTCCAGATTTGTTTAACAGTCAGTCAGAGGATGCCTGCATTATTATTATAGGGCAGACTGAGTATTACCGCAATGGTACCTTGATAGAATCTTAGCGTGGCACCGGTGTTCGCTATGTTCACCGGGAATTCCCTGTCTTTGCTCTTTCCAGCCTGGGTCAGGATAAACAATGCCCAGACCGGTGTCTCTGTGATGGAGCTGTATGTGTTTTAGGTGGATTACCTGATTCTGTTTGATGGGATTCCGATCAGGGCCACCGGCCTGCTGCGGAGGCAGCCAAAATGGCGTCTGCTCCAATTACTGTTCGGGAGCTCCCGGTCGCCAGATCCGATGGAGGGGGTCTGCACACTGCTGCTCAAAGTCGGCGAGGATGTGTACCTCCCGACAAACCTTAGGAGTGTGGGGCAAGGCGATAATTTAGGGTGGAATTATAGCTAAGTTGTTTCTGCTGCTCGGAGCTCTGTTCAGACGCAGCCGCCTCGTTAGCCCGCCTACCGGAAGTCCAATCATCCTTTTTATGCATGGGATTTAAATTTGGCCCTACAGGTTCTGCAGGTGCTGCAATGAAATAACAACAAAAAAAGAATATTTTTATGAGTTGCTATTTCTTTTTATTTAAAGAATAATTCTAAGAATAATTAATAGTTTTAATTCTATAAGGTGAATGTAAAAAACTAAATGCTAAAAAAAACAAAGTCAGGAAGGGTACATTTTTTATGCTTTGGTTTGACTTTAGGAAAATGTACATTGCATTGACATGTGTATCATGTTTCTCAATTTCTACTCCATATATCAATTATATGACATTAGCTGACACTTGAAGGTAAAATAAAGGAAAGGCAATAGTCCTATTTAGAGCCATTGATCCTGAATTGAGTAAATAGCAAAATAACCCAGATGCTGATAAGCAGAGTAACCTACTTGGAGGATTTTACTTTGATCAACCTCAACTGCCTATCAAATAAGGAGAGAACATGATAATATCCTTGTTTCGAAATGTTATGAGAGCTTAATGATTAACAATGCCAGTTGCCTATTAATATTCACTTGCATGCCTGTCATGGTTTATTTTGTTTTGTAAATATTTCATTTTTTATTTGATTTGATGCTGCTGGTCTTCAGGCTGAAGGGACTTTATCCAGATTTTCCTTTTGCATTTATAATGAACACCATAGTAGCCATTGGTGACTGATTTTCAAAAAAATTGAATTTAAATTCTAGTTATTCACCTACCTTTGTAGTCAACACCTAATATTATTTTGTGCAGAAAATTGTATCCATGGACCATCTCTGACTGTAGTAATTCATTCAGCTCTATATTTTGGAAACAATGCTGCTATTTTCTTCCACCAATTGGACAGTCTTAATTTTCAGCCTATTACCTTTAAAGCAAAGGTCAAACTAAATGTACCCCTCAGACCTTAGAAATACATCTATAGATATCTATATAAATTGTTAAGTCTTCTACCTGTGGCTGAATTAGCTTAAACATAATATTAGTCTTCAGCTGGTCAACCTCTATTTTTGATAACTGCTGAATTTATTTTCTTTCATTTAGAATCAACTTTCTGTTCATCCGTGCAAACAAAATGCTCGTGATGACCAAAATTTACAATCAACTGTAATTTATTGTTGACCAAATAACACCATTTGCTGACAATTACTCCTGAGGACAACAGCGATACTAGCAGTGCAGCCTGTGCGAGAGGAAAGCTTGCTTCTTTTCTTTATCACTATCTACAAATAGCAAGGGATCCTATGAACTCTGGATGTTTTCATGACAATTCTGATGGGCACGATACAAAATGCTTAATGCACGTCAACTATTGAGCACTGTAAGCTGGCTCCCATGAATGTTCTTCTGGCACTTAATGCTTCCATTGAATAAGGTACTCAAGTTTCTATACACTAATATAAGAGTCTCAAACACCATCCAGTTCCAACGCTTTACCTTAAGTAATTTAGTAACACAAAGGCTTAAGAGTTTAAAACTAAAAAATGGAAGACAGGTTTATAAAAAAAAGAGATAAGGATTTGTAACAGTGTTAGGGGCCAAGTTATCATGGCCCGAATGGGGCCTTATAACCCTGTTTCCAGGTGATCCTTCAGGCTCGCCAGAAACAGGAGTTAAGAAGCAACGGTCTTAAGACTGCTGCTCCTTAACTCGTACGCCTCCTCTGAGGCGGCGGACAGCAATCCGCCTGATCGAATACGATCGGGTTGATTGACACCCCCTGCTAGCGGCCAATTGGCCGCGAATCTGCAGACGGCATCGCACAAGCAGTTCACTAGGACATGAGCCGCCAGACACTTGATAAATTGGCCCCCATATCTGAGACTCAGTGGAGAGAATCTAAAAAAAATTAAAAAATCAAAGGCCATTTTCTTAGAGGGGCATCATGATTTTATGATCTTTTAAAAAGCACATTTTTCTATACAGTTGTGTATTAAATGGCAGTGCTTTAGAAGAAGCCATCATAAGGTTGATAATATACCTGAGCTAGGTATACAGTCTACTTTACTAGTGTTAAAGTTGTTTATTAAGAGGAAACAGCAAATTCAGAGGACTTTCTAATATTTTCTGCCATATAAATCTCTGCTCATATATTTATTAAGGGGGTAGTGTTAGTTTTTTTAAGGGGGGATTGGGTGGGTTTTAGAGTAGGGTTGGGTGTGTGGGTGGTGGGTTTTAATGTTGGGGGGTATTGTATTTTTTTTACAGGTGAAAGAGCTGATTACTTTGGGGCAATGCCCCCCAAAAAAGGCCCTTTTAGGGCTATTTGTAATTTAGTATAGGGTAGGGAATTTTATTATTTTGGGGGGGCTTTTTTATTTTATTAGGGGGATTAGATTAGGTGTAATTAGTTTAAAATTATTGTAGTTCTTTTTTTTCGTAATTTAGTTTATTTAATTTAATTGTAATTACTTGTAGGTAGTTTATGTAATTAGTTTAATTATATTGTAGTGTTAGGTGTTATTGTAACTTAGGTTAGGGTTTATTTTACAGGTACTTTTCTACTTATTTTAGCTAGGTAGTTATTAAATAGTTAATAACTATTTAATAACTATTGTACCTATTTAAGATAAATACAAAGTTGCCTGTAAAATAAATATAAATCCTAAGCTAGCTACAATGTAACTATTAGTTATATTGTAGCTAGCTTAGGGTTTATTTTATCGGTAAGTATTTAGTTTTAAATAGGATTAATTTATTTAATTATGGTAAATTTATTTCGTTTAATTTAAATTAAATTTAAATTAGGGGGGTTAGGGTTAGGCTTAGACTTAGGTTTAGGGCTTAATAAATTTAATATAGTAGCGGCGACGTTGGGGTCGGAAGATTAGGGGTTAATAAATGTAGGTAGGTGTCGGCGATGTTAGGGACGGCAGATTAGGGGTTAATAAAATGTAACTAGTGTTTGCGAGGCGGGAGTGCGGCGGTTTAGGGGTTAATACATTTATTAAAGTGGCGGCGATGTCCGGTCGGCAGATTAGGGGTTAAACATTTTATTTAAGTCTTTCTGATGTGGGGGGGGCTCAGTTTAGGGGTTAATATGTAGTTTATGGGTGTTAGTGTACTTTTAGCACTTTAGTTAAGAGCTTTATGTTCCGGCGTTAGCCCATAAAACTCTTAACTACTGACTTTTATATGCGGTAGGAGTCTTGCCAGGAGAGGGTCTACCGCTCACCTTTTTAGGCGATCGTAATACCGGCGTTAGGCAAATCCCATTAAAAAGATAGGATACGCAATTGACGTAAGGGGATTTGCGGTAAGCTAAAATCACAGAAAAAAAGTGAGCGGTAGACCCTTTCCTGCCTGACTCGTAATACCAGCAGGAGTTAAAAAGCAGCGTTGGGACCCCTTAGCGCTGCTTTTTAAGGCTAACGCAAGACTCATAATCTAGCCATTAGTTTCTCAGTTTAATATACAAAGAAACTAAAAAATAACTAATAAACATATTTTGTATGAATTTATGAGTTTGTTTAATTGATGAACACATTTCAGATAAAATTAGTTGACATTTTCTATTAATTTTATTAAATAACACACTTTTGCACATCTACTACCTAATTTGTATTATACAACAAAATGCAGAACAATCAGCAAAGAATGTTTAATTAATTTAGATCCTTCTTAATTAATTTAGATCCTACTTAAAGGGACATGAAATCCAATTTTTTTCTTCCATGATTCAGATAGAGCATGCAATTTAAAAAAAAACTTTACAATTTATTTCTATTATCTAATATGCTTCATTCACTTTGCTTCCTTTGTTGAAAAGTATACCTTTGTAGGCTCGGGAGCTGGGAGCTAGATTCTGATTGGTGGCTTTAAATATATGCCTCTTTTCATTGGCTTGCCAAAGTGTTCAGCTCGCTCCCAGTAGTGCAATGTTGTTCCTTCAATAAAGGATGCCAAGAAAAGAAGCAAAATGAATAATAGAAGTACATTTTTTAAGTAGTTCAAACACAAATGCCCTATCTGAATCACAAAATTATGAAATGGACAAATTATAGATTAGTTACTGAACAAAAAAATGACAGCACAATTTGATACACTTTGGTGCAAAAACATTCTTCATACAAATCATCTTTATTCACACAGTATAGATTAATAGATTTAACAACTTTCTGTAAATTCTATTTCTCATTCAAGGCACAGTGGGAGTAAATAAATTAAAACTTTGCATGTTTTAAAATCATGCCCAGAATCTAAGTGATATTTTAAAGGAACTTTAATTGATAATTTTAAATGCAGATGTGCTGTAACTTCCTTTTTTTTTTTTGGTGAGCTAACGATTTGAACTTATCTCCAATTGGTGCTTTTTAGTTAAAAAAAAAAGTGCCTTACGGCTACAGCGCTGATGGGAAAACAGTTCAAATCGTTAGCTCACCAAAAAAAGTGTTTTGAAGTGGGCAGTCAGACCGGGGGGTATTAGAATGGCATGGCTAGATTAAAAAGTAAGTTACAACACATCTTAATTAGAAGTGATCAATGTCCCTCTAAAATATTGCTTAGATTCTGTGCTTGATTTTTCCATCCCTTTTAAACTGTCAAATGCATCAAAATTATTAATTTTATTAGATTCCAATAGTACAATATGAAAAGTTTGAAATGAAAACCTTACATATTGGAGAAGGAGAAAAATGTTCTTAAAGCAGATAAATAAAGAAAACTAGGAGAATAAAAAATATTCGGGCAAATAAGGAAGATCCCTGGAAATAAGCGAGGGTTGGCAACCTTACCGAATGTATAACCTAGGTTTGACCCTACTGATTGTATAACCTAGTTTTGGGTATAGATTAAAATAATCATTAAGAAAAAATCAAAATAAGCCATTCATAGACTATCCATAGCTCATAAGTTTATTATCTAATTTTCCTTTTCAACCAAATAATAAGCTTCAGTATTTATGATCATTGACATTATTTTGCTATCAAATTATATACAGGTAGCACTCAGTTTACGCCGGGGTTAGGTTCCAGAAGGAATGGTTGTAAATCGAAACCGATGTAAATTGAAACCCAGTTTATAATGTAAGTCAATGGGAAGTGAGGGAGTTAGGTTCCAGGCCAGTCTCAAAATTGGCATAAGTAACACCTAATACATTATTTTTAAAGTTTTGAAATGAAGACTTTAAATGCTAAACAGCATTATAAACCTAATAAAATAATCACACAACACAGAATATATAATTAAACTAAGTTAAATGAACAAAAACATTTGCTAAACAGCATTATAAACCTAATAAAATAATCACACTACACAGACTTTACTTGCATTTTTCTGCAAACAGTTCTTTCTATGCATTCCAATCTGGACTGATTTATAGACAGGGAGATATTGTTCCTTTGCAAGCTGCTCGATCGCTCAGGTCTGGTTAAACTGATTAATTTCAGCTTGTTTGGCTTGCATATCTTTGCTGCAACACAAGCGGAGAGCTCCACCTACTGGCTATTTTAATCAATGCACTGCTTCTCAATACTTTTCAATAGGAGTCACATGACTGAAAAAAAAGGTTGTTATTCTGAAACGGTGCAAATTGAACCATTGTAAACCAAGGGCCACCTGTATATATATATATATATATATATATATATATATATATATATATTGTGCAATGTTAGTTTCAATTAAATTGTTATTATTCACCAGATATTTTTCTGTGTTTTATAAACAATTTGATACGCTAATAATTGCAGTATAGACAAAGAAACTAGAAGTATTGCTTCTGATTTTACATCATTTTCTATAGATTAAATCGAGAAAAATCCAAGGCTGTATTTTTCTCACCGTTATTTAGAACTGTTAAGAGAAAGAGAGCTTGTAAAATCCCTAGATTCTATATAAAACCTAAACCTAATCCACATTAACTCTATTTTCTGCAGTTCCTGGAAAGAATGTAAAATGTGACGTTCAGGTTGCTGATGGTGCAGAAACTCAGGAAGTAAAGCGTATTAAAAAGCATATGGTTGTTAAAGACAGCTGTGGGAAAGAACCTTGTAACATTTATCAGTGATAACTTGGAGCTCGTATAAACAGATTTCATCTGCTTTAGTTATAAATATTAGCTATTAGTTTAGTTAAGCTTTTTTCCTCTCTAAGCCAATCAGTAAGACCTGTTTATACTATCCTACATACATATGAGCTTAACCCCTTCGCGACCAGACCACCTTTCCATTTGTTGACCGTCTGGGACCAGTGCTATTTTTGCATGTCTGCAGTGTTTGTGTTTAGCTGTAATTTTCCTCTTATTCATTTACTGTACCCACACATATTATATACCCTTTTCTCGCAATTAAATGGACTTTCTAAAGATACCATTATTTTCATCATATTTCATAATTTACTATAAAAAAAAATATAAAATATGATGAAAAAATGGAAAAAACACACTTTTTCTAACTTTGGCCCCCAAAATCTGTTAGACATCTACAACCACCAAAAAACACCCATGCTAAATGTTCTTTGCTTTTTTTTGCAAGTTATAGGGCAATAAGTACAAGTAGCACTTTGCTATTTCCAAACCATTTCTTTTCAAAATTAGCGATAGTTACATTGGAACACTGATATCTGTCAGGAATCCCTGAATATCCCTTGACATGTATATATATTTTTTTTAGTAGACAACCCGAAGTATTGATCTAGGCCCATTTGGTATATTTTATGCCACCATTTCACTGCCAAATGCAAAAAAAAAAAAAACTTGTTCACAAACATTTTCACAAACTTTAGGTTTCTCACTGAAATTATTTACAAACAGCTTGTGCAATTTTGGCACACATGGTTGTAAATGCTTCTATGGGATCCCTTTGTTCAGAAATAGCAGACATATATGGCTTTGGCATTGCTTTTTGGTAATTAGAAGGCCCCTAAATGCCGCTGTGCACCACACGTGTATTATGTCCAGTAGTGAAGGGGTTAATTAGGGAGCTTGTAGGGAGCGTGTATGGTTAATTTTAGCTTTAGTGTAGTGTAGTAGACAACCCCAAGTATTGATCTAGGCCAATTTTGGTATATTTCATGCCACCATTTCACTGTCAAGTGCGATCAAATAAAAAAAAATCTTCACTTTTTCACAAACTTCAGGTTTCTCACTGAAATTATTTACAAACAGCTTGTGCAATTATGTCACAAATAATTGTAAATGCTTCTCTGGGATCCCAGACATATATGGCTTTGGCATTGTTTTTTGGTAATTAGAAGTCCACGAAATGCCGCTGCGCACCACACTTGTATTATGCCCAGCAGTGAAGGGGTTAATTAGGTAGCTTGTAGGGTTAATTTTAGCTTTAGTGTAGAGATCAGCCTCCCACCTGACATATCCCACCCCCTGATCCCTCCCAAACAACTCCCTTCCCTCCCCCACCCAACAATTGTTCCACCATCTTAAGTACTGGCAGTAAGTCTGCTAGTACTAAAATAAAAGGCTTTTTTCTTTTTTTTTTTTTTTTAAATATCTATTCAGCTGTGATGGACCCCCCCTTATCCTCCAACCTCCCGGATCCCCCCCAAACAGCTCTTTAACCCTTCCTCCTCTACCTATTTGCCGCCATCTTAGGCACTGACACTGCCCCCAAAAATGTTTTTTTTTTCTTTTTAAATGTAAAATGTAATATTTTCTGTAGTGTAGCTTCCCCCCTCAATAACACCCTTCCCTTCCCAGGTCTATTGATGTTAATTCCCCCCCCCCCCTCTCCCTCCTTCCCATTCAATTGCATTGGTGGCAGTGGTCGCTGTGCACATACACGCACGCGCGTCCCCCGCACGCTCCCAGCACCCAGCGTGCACATTGCACATACAGAAACCGGATGCTGGGTAGTGATGGGCCGCCCGCCCGCCTCCCTGCTAAGACTCCCAGCCACCAACGATCGGCACCATCACTACCGGTGCAGAGAGGGCCACAAGGTCTATTTTTGTCTGTTGCTTTTCTTCATGTGACATCTCTTCCTATGACGTCTCTTACTGTGATGTCACTGAATATGAAAAATTACTGCAAATTATGAAATTCAAAGTTGGCTGGATTGTGCTTTGTATGGTTGGGAGATGTCTGCATTTGCAATACCATTCAGTCTAGGAAGCTTTACGGCTATTTAAAATTGTATACATAAAAATTGTTTTGTATTGCTGTGTTATTAACCCTCTACTGGCTAGATAGACAGCTATATAAAATGCTACCTCTTGTGCCCAACATTTGGTGTGTGTGTATATATATATATATATATATATATATATATATGTATATATATATATATATATATATATATATAAAGTATATTATTTAAATATACTTAAAGGAACAGTCTACTCCAGAATTTGTATTGTTTAAAAAGATAGATAATCCCTTTATAACCCATTCCCCAGTTTCACATAACCAACAAGGTTATATTAAAGGGACACTGTACCCAAATTTTTTCTTTCGTGATTCAGATAGAGCATGACATTTTAAGCAACTTTCTAATTTACTCCTATTATCAAATTTTCTTCATTCTCTTGGTATCTTTATTTGAAATGCAAGAAAGTAAGTTTAGATGCCGGCCCATTTTGGGTGATCAACCTGGGTTGTTCTTTCTGATTGGTGGATAAACTCATCCACCAATAAAAAAGTGCTGTCCAGAGTTCTGAATAAAAAAAAAGCGAAGATGTCTTCTTTTTAAAATAAAGATAGCAAGAGAACGAAGAAAAATTGATAATAGGAATAAATTAGAAAGTGGCTTAAAATTGCATGCTCTATCTGAATCATGAAAGAAAAAAATTTGGGTTCAGTGTTCCCTTAATATCGTTTTTGCAGACTGCCCCTTATTTCAGTTCTTTTAACAGACTTTCATTTCAGCCAATTAGGGCCCTCTCATAAGTAACTCCACGGGTGTGAGCGCAATGTTATCTATATGGCACACATGGACTTATGCCCTCAAGCTGTGAACACCTGTCAAATGCATTCAGATAAGAGGCAGCCTTCAAGGGATTAGAAATTATCATATGAGCCTACCTAGGTTTAGCTTTCAACTAAGAATACCAAGAGACAAAGCAAATTTGATGATAAAGTGAATTGGAAAGTTGTTTAAAATTGCATACCCTATCTAAATAACAAAGTTTAGTTTTGACTAGACTGTCCTAGTGGAATATTGTTATTATTATTGAATAGGTTCACATATTATTTGTCTGCCTAATTTTAATGCTGTGTTGTAACAATAACCATATGCCCAGAATGTGTTCCAGAGACTGGTATTGTCAGTATTATGGGTAGGTGTAAGAGCTTGGTGCTGTAATCTGTATAATAAATTATGGATAAATCTAAATTATACTGTTCAAATGTTTTGATCTCAGAACTGAGTGGTCAGAGCAGTTGAACAGTAGGTTAATGTAATCTGCTTGCTTGCTCTGCTGCAAAGTGTCCCTGCAATTTTGTTTTATTTTATTTTAAATATTGGCAACTAAGACTTTATGCAAGTTTGTGTGTTCATACTTAATTGTAAATATAAAAATGTATATATATATATATTATATATATATATATATATATATATATATATATATATATATATATATATATATATATAAATTTGATGGGGTGGAACAATGTGGGCAGTGTCAGGTGAAATCATGGTGGGCATGTTGAGTTCTCGTGTAACTTAAAGGAACAGTCTAGTCAAAATTAAACTTTCATGATTCAGATAGGGCATGACATTTTAAATAACTTCCATTTTACTTTTATCATTAAATGTGTGTTGTTCTCTTGGTATTCTTTGTTAAAAGCTAGACCTAGGTAGGCTTAAGAGTAAGGGGAAAAAACTGTGCACCAAGTACAACATGAGTACATTAAAATAAAGTGTTATACTCAAATATACACCTTAGTCATCATAAAGTCTTTATTTAAATTGAGCCCAGATCTTGATGTCATCAGTGGGCGGAGCTTGGCAGCCATTTCAAAGTGACCAGAAACAATAGTTTTTTTTTTTTAAATAACTTTTTTTACTGTTACTGCTGCATGATATAGAAAGGGTGCAGGTGGATATTTGCAGCTTAAAATAAAGAAAAACAGTATAAATGTACATTTTAAGTGCTTTAGGTCCTACAAAAATGTATAATACTGTTAATACTGCTTAATTTTCTTACCTTATCCTGAATCATTGGCATTTTATACTTATCATTTAATGGCAAAGCTTAAAACAGAACATTCAGTTTAATCATATCAATAATGCATCTCCTCTCTTGGGGCTTAATTCTCTAAAGCTCTATGGTCTGGCGAGATTCTATAAGATAAAGCACCTCAGTGGGGTTCAATAGTAAGCTTTATGAGAAACAGAGACACTTAGGGCTCGATGATTGAAAGCTCTCTGGGCTGGCGAGATTATTAATGAATGCTCGACAGTCCTTCTGTTTCCCTGGTGGAATGATCTAAAGACATTTTTTACCCTGAAAACAGGGTGTCTCGCTAAGGGACGTATACTGCATTTTCATATGAAATGTGCACAACAAAATTTGTATTTTAAAGATTATACAAAACAAATATTTGAACCATTCACACAAAAATAAGCAGGGAAAAATTGTATTGTTAAGGTGCATCAAAAATCGTAAAAAAAATTCTTCACCAAAAATCGTGTGTTGGGGGGAACTTCCAGGCAGCGTCCATGTTTAGACGCACAACTGCATGCTGCTCCAGCTTTTTAACAATTTTGCCTTAATCAACGCATTATAACTGGGCTGCTTACCACATAAACTACAGCTTTGAAATCTTCACTAGAAGACACATCTTATGCACCTATTTTAGAAAGAAATCGCTGCTGGCATCAGGGCTCAGAGCCACTTTAAGAACTTGGCCTGCACAATACCCCCCGGCGGGAAGCCTTAGGGCCCTGTCGTTATGAAGCACGTCTTGTGCTCATAATCCAGACATTAACAAGTTGAAAGCTGCCTACATAAACCTTTCGACAGCACAATATGGCAGACAACATTTTACTAAATAGCATGAAAGCCCTGCTTGTGGAGCACTTTCGGAGTATGGAGAAGAGCCTTTTCACAAGCCTACACTCGTATACGAAGACAAGTACTTCTATTCCTCCATCCTCTACTCGTAGTGAGGTCCCAGTAGTGGCTCATAACTCTCCTGGAGGTGTGAATGGACTATGTTCGCCTACACTGTCTAAGCACACTTAGAGTAATAAATCTGTTTGCCACCCACCTTTGTTATACTGCTTCTAAATGTTATAATCTGACTCTGTTGTGCTACGTTTTTTGTATATACAAGTATGGGAAGTCAGTTCCTAAAGACACAGATAGAGCAACTAATGACTATTGTTTTCTAGCATAAGAATCGGTTCAGTTTTGTTTTTGTTTTTCTATGTCATGTATATATGTGTGTAAATGGAGTATGATATTTGTCACCAGAATCGTATTCATAAGCTATAGGTGCATGGGCTAATTTACATCTCCTCCAGTCTGTCTATTAAGGGCACTACCTAGCAAATTATGATTATTTTGTTTAATCCTCTATTTCATCTATACTCTGGATGGCAGGGGGCTGTTTGAGATTAATTATAGTGATTAGTGTCCCTATCTTGAAGTGGGAGCTGGGGTGGCTGGGCTTTCTGCGGCCGGGATGGCTTGGCTTACTCCCTCTCATAGATCCTATATAATTGCAGTCGCTATGGATATCTGCTCATAGGGCCCAGATTAGTACGCACAAAAAACAATTAATATTACCCACATCTGAATTAACCTACTGATATGCAGTGTAAAACTAATAACTCCAATTTGCTGACTTATCTCCCTAACATACCAGAGTCTCATTACTTTACATGATTCCAGTATTAGCTTCCTAGGCTAGATTCACCTACAGTGACCTTATGCCGATGTATAATAATGGTAACCATGCAGAAAGGGATGTCAAGGCCCTAGGATTTACCCAATAAAGCAGTGGCGTAACTTAGAGAGATTCCACAAAAGCTATAACATTACCTTCCTATAGTTACTAGGCAGCTTTCGGCGCTTCTATCATCTATTAATTTTTATTTAGTTAACAATAAAAAACAAAAAATGAGGTTCACCATATGAGACCCAAGAGTGGTCTCTTCTATTTAGAGGTTACCTCCTGTAGCTTTACATTTACTTCATTTATAAGAGGTCCATGAGTGACTTCAGTTATCAATTAGGAGGTTTATAGCTATGATAGGCAAGCATTATATATACTCTCATAATATTCCACTATTATGTACTGTTTATTCTAATTTACTATTGCTTTTGCGTCTGAGAACAGTTATTCTATGTGTTTTCTTTTTGATGACATGATGTGCATGTAAGCCTTGAACTGAACTTCAATAAAAAAAAAAAAGAAAAAAAAATTGTGTGTTAACAAAAAAACATAATTTATGTAAGAACTTACCTGATAAATTCATTTCTTTCATATTAGCAAGAGTCCATGAGCTAGTGACGTATGGGATATACATTCCTACCAGGAGGGGCAAAGTTTCCCAAACCTCAAAATGCCTATAAATACACCCCTCGCCACACCCACAAATCAGTTTAACGAATAGCCAAGAAGTGGGGTGATAAGAAAAAAGTGCGAAAGCATAAAAAATAAGGAATTGGAATAATTGTGCTTTATACAAAAAAATCATAACCACCACAAAAAGGGCGGGCCTCATGGACTCTTGCTAATATGAAAGAAATGAATTTATAAGGTAAGTTCTTACATAAATTATGTTTTCTTTCATGTAATTAGCAAGAGTCCATGAGCTAGTGACGTATGGGATAATGAATACCCAAGATGTGGATCTTCCACGCAAGAGTCACTAGAGAGGGAGGGATAAAATAAAGACAGCCAATTCCGCTGAAAAATAATCCACACCCAAAACAAAGTTTAAATCTTATAATGAAAAAAACTGAAACTATAAGCAGAAGAATCAAACTGAAACAGCTGCCTGAAGTACTTTTCTACCAAAAACTGCTTCAGAAGAAGAAAACAAATCAAAATGGTAGAATTTAGTAAAAGTATGCAAAGAAGACCAAGTTGCTGCTTTGCAAATCTGATCAACCGAAGCTTCATTCTTAAATGCCCAGGAAGTAGAGACTGACCTAGTCGAATGAGCTGTAATCCTTTGAGGTGGAGTTCTAACCGACTCAACATAAGCATGATGAATCAAAGACTTTAACCAAGATGCCAAAGAAATGGCAGAAGCCTTCTGACCTTTCCTAGAACCAGAAAAGATAACAAATAGACTAGAAGTCTTTCGGAAATCTTTAGTAGCTTCAATATAATATTTCAAAGCTCTAACTACATCCAAAGAATGCAACGATCTTTCCTTAGAATTCTTAGGATTAGGACACAAAGAAGGAACCACAATTTCTCTACTAATGTTGTTAGAATTCACAACCTTAGGTAAAAATGTAAATGAAGTTCGCAACACCGCCTTATCCTGATGAAAAATCAGAAAAGGAGACTCACAAGAAAGAGCAGATAATTCAGAGACTCTTCTAGCAGAAGAGATGGCCAAAAGAAACAAAACTTTCCAAGAAAGTAATTTAATATCCAGCGAATGCATAGGTTCAAACAGAGGAGCTTGAAGAGCCCCCAGAACCAAATTCAAACTCCAAGGAGGAGAAATTGACTTAATAACAGGTTTTATACGAACCAAAGCCTGTACAAAACAATGAATATCAGGAAGACTAGCAATCTTTCTGTGAAAAAGAACAGAAAGAGCAGAGATTTGTCCTTTCAAGGAACTTGCAGACAAACCTTTATCCAAACCATCCTGAAGAAACTGTAAAATTCTAGGAATTCTAAATGAATGCCAAGAAAAATGATGAGAAGAACACCTAGAAATGTAAGTCTTCCAGACTCGATAATATATCTTCCTAGATACAGATTTACGAGCCTGTAACATAGTATTAATTACGGAGTCAGAGAAACCTCTATGACTGAGAATCAAGCGTTCAATCTCCATACCTTCAAATTTAAGGATTTGAGATCCTGATGGAAAAAAGGACCTTGCGATAGAAGGTCTGGTCTTAACGGAAGAGTCCACGGTTGGCAAGTAGCCATCCGGACAAGATCCGCATACCAAAACCTGTGAGGCCATGCTGGATCCACCAGCAGAACAAACGAACGCTCCTTTAGAATCTTGGAAATCACTCTTGGAAGAAGAACTAGAGGCGGAAAGATATAAGCAGGATGATACTTCCAAGGAAGTGACAACGTATACACTGCTTCTGCCTGAGGATCCCTGGATCTGGACAGATACCTGGGAAGCTTCTTGTTTAGATGAGAAGCCATCAGATCTATTTCTGGAAGTCCCCACATTTGAACAATCTGAAGAAATACCTCTGGGTGAAGAGACCATTCGCCCGGATGTAGCGTTTGGCGACTGAGATAATCCGCTTCCCAATTGTCTATACCTGGGATATGAACCGCAGAAATTAGACAGGAGCTGGATTCCGCCCATACAAGTATTCAAGATACTTCTTTCATAGCCAGAGGACTGTGAGTCCCTCCTTGATGATTGACATATGCCACGGTTGTGACATTGTCCGTCTGGAAACAAATGAACGACTCTCTCTTTAGAAGAGGCCACGACTGAAGAGCTCTGAAAATTGCACGGAGTTCCAAAATGTTGATTGGTAATCTCGCCTCCTGAGATTCCCAAACCCCTTGTGCTGTCAGAGACCCCCATACAGCTCCCCAACCTGTCAGACTTGCATCTGTTGAGATCACAGTTCAGGTCGGAAGAACAAAAGAAGCCCCCTGAACTAAACGATGGTGGTCTGTCCACCATGTCAGAGAGTGTCAAACAATCGGTTTTAAAGATATTAATTGAGATTACTTTGTATAATCCCTGCACCACTGGTTCAGCATACAGAGCTGAAGAGGTCGCATGTGAAAATGAGCAAAGGGGATCGCATCCGATGCAGCAGTCATAAGACCTAGAATTTCCATGCATAAGGCTACCGAAGGGAATAATTGAGACTGAAGGTTTCGACAAGCTGAAACCAATTTCAGACGTCTCTTGCCCATCAGAGACAGAGTCATGGACACTGAATCTATCTGGAAACCTAAAAAGGTTACCCTTGTCTGAGGAATCAACGAACTCTTTGGTAAATTGATCCTCCAACCATGTTCTCGAAGAAGCGATACAAGTTGATTCGTATGAGATTCTGCTAAATGTGAAGACTGAGCAAGTACCAAGATATCGTCCAAATAAGGAAAAACCACAATACCCTGTTCTCTGATTACAGATAGAAGGGCACCGAGAACCTTTGTAAAAATCCTTGGAGCTGTTACTAGGCCAAACGGCAGAGCCACAAACTGGTAATGCTTGTCTAGGAAAGAGAACCTCAGAAACTGATAGTGATCTGGATGAATCGGAATATGCAGATATGCATCATGTAAATCTATTGTGGACATATAATGCCCTTGCTGAACAAAAGGCAGAATAGTCCTTATAGTTACCATTTTGAATGTTGGTATCCTTACATAACGATTCAATATTTTTAAATCCAGAACTGGTCTGAAGGAATTCTCCTTCTTTGGTACAATGAAGAGATTTGAGTAAAACCCCAGCCCCTAATCCAGAACTGGAACTGGCATAATTACTCCAGCCAACTCTAGATCTGAAACACATTTCAGAAATGCTTGAGCCTTCACTGGATTTATTGGGACACAGGAAAGAAAAAATCTTCTTGCAGGAGGCCTTATTTTGAAGCCTATTCTGTACCCTTGTGAAACAATGTTCTGAATCCAAAGATTGTGAATCGAATTGATCCAAATTTCTTTGAAAAATCGCAATCTGCCCCCTACCAGCTGAGCTGGAATGAGGGCCGCACCTTCATGTGGACTTGAGAGCTGGCTTTGGCTTTCTAAAAGGCTTGGATTTATTCCAGACTGGAGATGGTTTCCAAACTGATACCGCTCCTGTAGGGGAAGGATCAGGCTTTTGTTCCTTATTGTGACGAAAGGAACGAAAACGATTAGCAGACCTAAATTTACCTTTAGATTTTTTATCCTGTGGTAAAAAAGTTCCTTTCCCCCCAGTAACAGTTGAAATAATAGAATCCAACTGTGAACCAAACAATTTATTACCCTGGAAAGAAAGGGAAAGCAAAGTTGACTTAGAAGACATATCAGCATTCCAAGTTTTAAGCCATAAAGCTCTTCTAGCTAAAATAGCTAAAGACATATACCTGACATCAACCCTAATGATATCAAAGATGGCATCACAAATAAAGTTATTAGCATGTTGAAGAAGATTAACAATGCTATGAGTATTATGATCTGTTACTTGTTGTGCTAAAGCTTCCAACCAGAAAGTTGAAGCTGCAGCAACATCCGCCAAAGATATAGCAGGTCTAAGAAGATTACCTGAACATAAGTAAGCTTTTCTTAGAAAGGATTCAATTTTCCTATCTAAAGGATCCTTAAAGGAAGTACTATCTGCCGTAGGAATAGTAGTACGTTTAGCAAGAGTAGAGATAGCCCCATCAACCTTAGGGATTTTGTCCCAAAACTCTAATCTGTCAGATGGCACAGGATATAATTGCCTAAACCATTTAGAAGGAGTAAATGAATTACCCAAATTATTCCATTCCCTGGAAATTACTTCAGAAATAGCATCAGGGATGGGGAAAACCTCTGGAATAACTACAGGAGGTTTAAAAACCGTATTCAAACGTTTAGATTTAGTATCAAGAGGACCAGATTCCTCTATTTCTAATGCAATTAAGACTTCTTTAAGCAAAGAACGAATAAATTCCATTTTAAATAAATATGAAGATTTATCAGTATCAACCTCTGAAACAGAATCCTCTGAACCAGAAGAATCATTATCAGAAATAGAATGATGATGTTCATTTAAAAATTCATCTGAAAAATTAGAAGTTTTAAAAGACCTTTTACGTTTACTAGAAGGAGGAATAACAGACATAGCCTTCTTAATAGATTTAGATACAAAATCTCTTATGTTAACAGGAACACCCTGAATATTAGATGTTGATTGAACAGCAGCAGGTAATGGAACATTACTAAAGGAAATATTATCTGCATTAACAAGTTTGTCATGACATTCATTACAAACAACAGCCGGAGGAACAGATACCACAAGTTTACAACAAATACACTTAACTGTGGTAGATCCAGCATCAGGCAGCAATTTTCCAGAAGTATCTTCTGATTCAGGGTCAATCTGAGACATCTTGCAATATGTAATAGAAAAAACAACATATAAAGCAAAATTTATCAAATTCCTTAAAAGACAGTTTCAGGAATGGGAAAAAAAGCCAATGAACAAGCTTCTAGCAACCAGAAGCAAATAAATAATGAGACTTAAATAATGTGGAGACAATAATGACGCCCATATTTTTTAGCACCAAAAAAGACGCCCACATTATTTGGCGCCTAAATGCTTTAAGCGCCAAAAATGATGCCACATCCGGTGACGCCGACATTTTTGGCGCAAAAACGTCAAAAAAATGACGCAACTTCCGGTCGACAAGTATGACGCCGGAAATGACAAAGAAAATTTTTGCGCCAAAAAATTCCACGCCAAGAATGACGCAATAAAATTAAGCATTTTCAGCCCCCGCGAGCCTAACAGCCCACAGGAAAAAAGTCAAATTTAAGGTAAGAAAAAAATTGATTATTCAAATGCATTATCCCAAATAATGAAACTGACTGTCTGAAATAAGGAATGTTGAACATCCTGAATAAAGGCAAATAAATGTTTAAACACATATATTTAGAACTTTATATAAAAGTGCCCAACCATAGCTTAGAGTGTCACAAAAATAAGACTTGCTTACCCCAGGACACTCATCTACATGTAGTAGAAAGCCAAACCAGTACTGAAACGAGAATCAGTAGAGGTAATGGTATATATAAGAGTATATCGTCGATCTGAAAAGGGAGGTAAGAGATGAATCTCTACGACCGATAACAGAGAACCTATGAAATAGACCCCGTAGAAGGAGATCATTGAATTCAAAATAGGCAATACTCTCTTCACATCCCTGTGACATTCACTGCACACTGAGAGGAAAACCGGGCTCCAGCCTGCTGCGAAGCGCATATCAACGAAGAATCTAGCACAAACTTACTTCACCACCTCCATGGGAGGCAAAGTTTGTAAAACTGATTTGTGGGTGTGGTGAGGGGTGTATTTATAGGCATTTTGAGGTTTGGGAAACTTTGCCCCTCCTGGTAGGAATGTATATCCCATACGTCACTAGCTCATGGACTCTTGCTAATTACATGAAAGAAAGTAAAATTAGTATGTAACAAAGGAATAAATCAAATTAAATATTCACAGCGTAAATCGTAATTGGAGTACGCTGGATGTGCAAAAATCACACAGAAAATATAAATACAAAATGCAAAGTGCAATTGTTGTTTTTTCATAAAATGGGCTGAACATGGGCGTTCCGTGGGCGTATATGAAAATGTGTCACTAATCCCAGCGTAATTCTATAAAGATTTTCGCACTGCAGATATCACAGCCTTTTCTCACCAACTAAAAGGTGGCGAGCTTTTGTCAAAACAATACGAACACTTATAACCCCAATAGAAAAACAAATGCATACTAAAATATAGGCGAATGTAAGATGCTCTATGCAGAAAGCAGCGTAATGTGAGTTATATTGGCTGCAGGATTTTAATTTTAAAGTGCTCCATCTGCTCTCTGCTAACTTCTCACTAAGGAGCAAAGTTTCCCTATCCAGAGAGCTTCATTACTTTTCATAGGAGCCATCTTGCAACTCGCAGAGACTGCCCCTTTTTTCCGATCATTGCACCGGGGCAGCCCTGCGAGTGTCAGCGAGAAAAAGAAGGTTTGAGCTAGCGAAGAATATATCATCAAGTCCTTAGTATACAATATAATGCTCAATAAACTAAACTAATGATTTCTCTCCATACCGGCAGTTTTTTTTTAGAATCAGGCCCCTGATTTCCATAATCTATGGATATCCCATTCTGGTATCTTGCTTAAAATAGCCTTACTCTGTCTTTGCCTTTAAATATAAAAATGTAAAAGAGATAGATATGTACTGTGTAAAACATGACACTAGCTAATAATCAACACATTGGCGTTGCTCAAAGTTTATTGGAAATATTGAAATGTTCCCTGGAAATGGCTTTAAGGTAAATAGAATATTACATCATTTTTAGATTGTTCTGGCAAATCTTTTTCACAATGTGCTTTTTAATAGGGACATAGGATTCTGATGGCGTCACTGGGAGTTGAAAGTAACTATGGAGCTCTTTAACACAATGGTCCAAATGGAAGCAATATTTTAAAACAAAATGAAATAAGTAGTAAATTAAATCCATCTTCATTAAACAATATGCAAAAAAAACCTAAGACAGAACCTCTAAGATCCCTCATCTCAACATTTCAATAAAACACAAAGCAACAACAAGCAATGAACGGTAAAGTAAAATTATATTTCATGATTCATACAAAGAATACAATTAAAATCATTTTTCCCAAATTATTCTGTTGACAAAATTACTTTTTTTCTGTTGTTCTACTTGGTTAAAACTTGGCCAATTTTCATGAGGTGGGCTTGGAAGTTTTGTTGTGTATTGAAAACTATGGGTGTGATAATTAAGAACTCTTTGGAATGGAGAGATATCTCTGGGTGCTTGTTGTGAGCATTATATTGTAATGTATGTGTGTCTTTCCTTCAGATACAGAACTCTGTATAACTAGAAAAACAGCTCTCTAGATAAAAATAGGCCTTCTAAAATTCTGTGAGGGATCTTGTTGGACTGACTAGAAATCTTAGATAATCTCACAACAGTGGAGAGCTGTAGATCACAAACCCTATATAACAGCTATGCATGTAGCAATTCTGCAATTTTAGAGCACAATTACTTAGACTGCAGTAGCTTCAGTTTGTGCAAATAGTAGTAAGTAAAGACAGAGCTAAGGTTGTCACTCAGTATAGCTTGCTGCAGCTCCCTCTCCAGATTGCTACACGCTCTGCTGCCACCTATTGCTCAAAACACATAAATGCTCCAGAACCTTCCTCATTATGCATTTATGGAAAGATGCCTCAAGTAGATGATAAGCTTTGCACAATTGGTTAAACCATTCACATAATTACCTTATGGCAGCAGTTAAATATGATGACATTTTTGGACAATGATAGAGAGGAGAGTCAGACATGCAGTCAGCCAAGCAATAAAACAATAATTGCAGTATCTAGTAACACAAATAGTACAATCCAGGGTCAAATCCAGGCAGTAAGGCAGGTAGACATCCAACAAGCAAGAAGAATTGTTAGCATTCAGACTATGTGGTCAATTTAACAAGGGCCGAATAGTCCCTGTTCTCCTTGTTTCTGTGTAAGCCTAAAGTAGTTAAGAACCAGCGGTCATGTACGATCGAGTTGATTGACACCCCCTGCTAGCAGTCGATTGGCCTCAAATTTGCAGGGGGAGGCATTCACTAGAACTGCTTGTGCAATGCTGAATGCCGACAGGGGGCCCCCTGCAGACCAATTGGCCACCAGCAGGGGGGTGTCAATCAACCCGATCGCACTCGATCGGGTTGATTTCCGGCAATGTCTGTCCGCCTGCTCAGAGCAGGCGGACAGGTTAAGGAGCAGTGTTCTTTGTGACCGCCGCTCCATAACTGCTGTTTCTGGCGAGTCTGCAGGCTCGCCAGAAACACGGGGCATCAAGCTCCATTCGGAGCTTGATAAATATGCCCCTATGTGTTAACAAGTCTGTAGCAATATATACAAACAAGTTAAGTTGAAAAAGTCTGTAGTAGTATATACAAACAAGTTAAGTTGAAAATTAAATGGAATATGACTTCTAATAAGGTATCTTACAGTCCTTAAACAAGAGATATCCTATGTTAAGGAAGTAAAAAATGTAAAAATTAAAATGTTTTCACAATCAGGCCAATGGTTAGTGTATGAGAAGGTGTTGTTTACCTTCAGACAGAATATTGCAACAAATGTTGCAAAATGAAGAAGGAAAAAGAGTATTGTTCTGGTAAGTGAAAAGGGAAACAGTAAAGAAAGTGGCTATAGAGAAATGGTGTAAACCAGGTGAGTAGAAAATAATCTACTAGTGATATAGGTGAATCGAGTGAACAATAGCAATATAAGTTAAAATAAGTTCATAAATAATGTGAAAATTCAATATAGGTTATGCACTATGCAGAAAAAATGGATTGGCCAATCCGCAAAGATACAGAAGTATAGTATACCACTGATTTGTCAAGTATATATTAAACAAAGAATGTAAGCTGACTGAAGAAAATATAAAAACTCGTGGACAATATACATCATTAAACAGGTGGCATGAAAAATAACATAGATATAAATAATGATAGTAATTCCAATTTTATATAGTGTACAAAAGTCCAAAATAAGGAAAAAATGTCTTTGGAAAAAAAGGATGGTAGAGGTGCGCTATAATAAGTAGGGTGCCTTGTAAATCCAAAAAAAAGGTAGCATTAGATTCTTGTCCAAAAACATATGTTATGAGAGCCAAAAAAACTGTAAAAGAAACAAAAGAAAAACTGAAGCAAACTAAACGACTAATCTGGGCACATATGAAAATAAGGTCACCTATCGAAGCGGAGAACTCGGGCTGGTATGTCTGATGTAAATCGAAAATAAGTCTACGCATTTCAGCCTTCAAGCGAGGCCTTTCTCAAGACTAATACCAGCTGTGTAGTTCAAAGAGGATTTAAAGGTTCAGACGGCCTATAGCGTGTGTGGGGTGTGGCTAAAATTGCCTCCAAATGACTGTGTATTGTATTCATTTCTCTTTTGCTTATAAAAAGTGAAGATGTGATATTGTGTATATAGTAATTTTAAGTAAATTGTTAGGATATCTGCATATGCCATGTAAAAAAATCTAAAAATGTTTGTGGTATATTGAGAGTTAATTGATGTAAGATGGGTGTGTCCTTTAGGGTATATAAGGTGAAAGAGGAAGTGATGTATATATAGCATGATTAAGGACATGTTGTCTGAAACGTTGCTGCTGTGTTTTGTGCTCCTGGCTGCAATAAAGATTTGGTAAATATTACCTGTTATAGTGCTGCTATTCTTTGAACTTTTGGATATTGATACAGGGTTGTGCAGTGCCCTGCTATAGCTTGCACCCACTATTTCCACAGTGTGCTGGACTTTTTGCTTTTCTGTTGAATTGTTACCTTGCTGCACTGGTTGCGTGCACCACTGTGAGGATGGAGACTGTGAACGAAGCAGATTTGAGCACAACTATGTTTACATACACAGATTTGGAGGATTCACAGATTACAACACTAGCCTTGGGGTCAAGAGACTTCCTTAAGTGATACCTGTTGACAAAGCCAGCAATAATTATGAAAAAGCTTTAAAAAAACAAGTTGCCTTTGAATTGCATTCTACAACATTAGCAGAGTATTACCGGGTGAGAAGAATTCCCCGGGGGCTACGAATGAGTGCAAGACCAACTCTGATGCTGGATAATACAGAGTACTGCAAGAAATTTGAGATGATATTAAATAAGTGCTGTTTTGATCTAATTGTACTCACCGTAGATTGCCTGCAAAAAGAGCTTGATCTACAGAGATCTGAGGTGAATCGATTAGAGACAGAGCTGAGAGCTGCACTCACCGTAGATGAGATTGATGGATTCCTGGCAAATGTGAATTCCCAAGTGGCAGAACTGCACAAAATTTTGGAGGAAATTCCTCGGTGATGAAGAGGATTACTCGACTGATCGAGTCTACCGCTAGAAGTATGACCCACAGAATAGGTCAGGAGGTGGGACTTCCGGTCCAAGATGGCGGAGACAACGTAAGCCAAGGAAGGATAACGCTCCACAAAATACCTCTACTGAGTCAACGGGGTCTCAGATGGAATAATGGCAAATGATACCACCGCGGAGGGAGTAAACACAAACACCGAAGGAGGATTGAAGACACGCAGCACATGTCAGAGGGGCGGTATGACCCATTGCAAGACATAGGTAAATCTGATAAAGAAAGTGCAACAAGTAAACCAGAGTTAGAGACTAATGATAATTTGGTGATCTAAATTTCTAATCAGACTTTGACAAAGAAAGAACTTTGTGTTTTGGAGAAGGGACTCTCCTTTTGCCCACAAAATAATTGTGATTTTTTTTCAGCTTGATCAGGATTTGTATCCCCTTTTTAGAAATATTAAATTAAAGTAATTCTTTGCATTGAAAAACAAGGGGAGTATTATTCCATCAGTTAATCACACAAGAGATACCTCTAGTGCTGCAGGAATGTTAAGTATAAAAGGATTACATTTAAAAACAAAGAAAAAATGTAATCCCCAGCATTATCATAGAAGTGTTGATACGTTCATGTCCCTAGTATATTCAGATGTCAATAAACTGCGGAAGGAGAATAGTGGTAGTGATGTTAAATTTAAAAGTATCTAACTTTTCTAGAAAGGAGAGAGATTATTTATTGAATATTAAAAAGAATGATTAGATAATAATTAAATCAGCTGATAAGGGAGGGGCCACAATAATTCAAAGTAAAAGTGACTATTGTATTGGACATTTTACGCCAATTATATGATAGAGATATATACCAGCCAGTCTCATATAATCCTGTTTTTGTTGTTCAAGAAGAAATTAACAACTGTATTGATTGTGCAATCCAGTAGGGCATTATTGGGCTGGAAGAAAAAGAGTTTCTGATTAATAAACATCCGAGAACACCAGTCATATATACATTACCGAAAGTCCATAAAAACTTGATAAAACCCCCAGGCCACCCAATTGTGGCAGGTGTGGACTGTGTGTTCTCGAATGTTTCAGTATATTTAGACCGAATATTAAGGAGTTTTGTGATTGAATCCCAATCATATATCAAAGACACTGGAGATTTCTTAAATAAATTCAAAAATATCTCTGTCCCTTTAAACAAAAGTATTTTATTTAGTATGGATGTCTCCATCCTCTATACCTCCATCAGTCCTGATTGGGGTGTAGGAGCTGTAAAAAAAATAATGGCTGACTCTAAAGTATACACCAGAGAGGAAAATGAATTTATATTGAAATTATTAGACATCATACTAAGGTGCAATTACTTTTTATTCCAGGATCAATTTTATATACAAAGACAGGGTACAGCAATGGGCTCCAATGTCACCTCTACATATGCCAACATTTTCATGAGTATATATGAAGAAAAATTAGTATATAATAACAAATTATTTAAGCAATATGGCGCCACATGGTGGTGCTATATTGATGATGTGTTTGGCATATGGCTTGGCGACATTGGAAGCCTGTTGCAATTTGCAGAGACATTAAATTCAGCAATATTAAATATTAAATGTATATTGGTCCATAGTGAGGAGAGTTTAGCATTTTTAGACACCCTGGTGATTAAAGAGAATGGAAGAATTAGGGTGGACCTACACAAAAAAAGCACCAACAGAAATGATCTACTATTGGCAAGTAGTGCTCATCCTCAGTCCTTAAAGAATTCCCTTCCCAAAAGTAAATTTTTGCGGGTTTGTCGCATTGTGTCAAATGACAAAAGAAGTGAAGAAAGACTTAGGGAAATGGGGAATCTCTTTATGGACAGAGGATATGACAGTAAATTAATTGAGAAAGGGATTAGAAATGTTATGGAGATCCCCAGAGATAATGTGTTAAAATCACAGGTAAAAATTAAGGAAAATAGTAAAGACAGGATAGTATTTGTGTCTAAGTACAATGAATTAAGTATGAAAATTCAGAAGATCATTTGTAGACATTGGTATATTTTAAAGAATTACAATCCGAATATACCAGAGTTCAAAAATTTCCCAATGCCAGCCTATAAAAAGGGGTTAATTTGAGAGATACCTTGGTGAAAGCTGATATTGGCACTGCGAAAACAAACAGGCAAAATTATATCACAGAAAAAAATAGGGGTTGTTACCCCTGTCTGGGATGCTCACATTGTAACAACATGATTAAGGGGCCACATTTTGTTCATCCTCAATCTGGTAAAAAGTTTTGGATTAAAGATTTTATGACCTGTAATACTAACTTTGTAATATATCTCCTTAAATGCCCATGTGGGCTTATTTACATTGGTGAAATGACCCGCAGGGTTAGGGATAGGATCACTGAGCATAAATCGAGTATTAGGAGACAAAATCTAAAATCCCCAGTAGCTGCACATTTTTTAGAGGCCCAACATGGAGTCAGTCAACTTAGATTCCAAGTAATTGAGCATATTCCCCCTTGTAGACGAGGGGGTGATAGAGAGCAGTACCTTAAACAAAGAGAGGCATTCTGGATACTTAATTTAGACTCATTAGCACCAATGGGTATGAATAAGGATTATGACCTGTCAGTATTTTTATGAAAGACTGTACTTGGAATTTTGATATATTTAATGAAAAGTAGAGTTGTTTACTTATGACTGAGGGAGCTATTCTTTGAGAATGTTATTCTCATAGAATAGTTATTACTACATATTAACAGATTTTTAATTTTTGTAAAATATTAAAAATATTTTTTGTTTTTTGATATATATTGATTCCTCCAAATGACTGTGTATTGTATTAATTTCTCTTTTGCTTATAAAAAGTGAAGATGTGATATTGTGTATATAGTAATTTTAAGTAAATTGTTAGGATATCTGCATATGCCATATAAAAAAAATCTAAAAATGTTTGTGGTATATTGAGAGTTAATTGATGTAAGATGGGTGTGTCCTTTAGGGTATATAAGGTGAAAGAGGAAGTGATGTATGTATAGCATGATTAAGGACATGTAGTCCGAAACGTTGCTGCTGTTTTTTGTGTTCATGGCTGCAATAATGATTTGGTAAATATTACCTGTTGGAGTGCTGCTATTCTTTGAACTTTTGGGTATTGTTTGAAAAAATCCTTAATGCCTTAAATGAATATATGTACATCTAGTGTGTGCTTATATCAGCTTAACGAATGAAGATGAAAAAATGTTTAAGACAAGTTATACTGTAAGGATATTTAATCTTTTAAAAAAAGTTGTAAATAAGGTTAATAATATATTATACAAGCAGAAATATATAATAAAAACAGAATGGGCTTTATGAGAGCGTTTGTCATAAAACGCTATGGGCGCAATGTACTAAGCTTCGAACTGACCGTCCGACTGTATTTCCGTGTCAAAATTCACTCACAATCGGCTTCTCGTATTTACCAATCTGCGATCGAATCGAAAAACCGCTATTTTTCATCAGCTATCGTAATTTTACGCAACTGATCGTTCTGAAGCCTTTTTCCACTTACTACATGTTCGATCGCACGTAAATTCGCTGTAATCGGAAATTATGAATGTTACAACTAATCCGTCCGCTCCAACTTTCACTGTAACTTTGCGTGATTTGCTTCGCGACCATTTAGGTAGCAAATACAATAGAAAACTCTAGGGGGTATTAACCTGACGCCAGGTAGAAGTACTTAAGTGAAAGGACTAGACTACTATTGTATCATTATTGGTTTTTGGATCACTGAATGAAGATGGAGACACTTTTACACATGTTTCTTTTCCGATTGATTCAATTACGAGGAAGAAGGGCTATACAGGCACAGGTTGACAACAATGGATTGCAAAGAAGGAGAGGTAGAAGAATCCGAGTCCCTAGAGTTTTCCTTCCACGTATGGGTTTGGAAGTCATTTCTGATCGCGAGATTATCCAGAGATTCCGTTTGGACAGAGAAGCTATTATGGAACTTTACAATGAAATAGCAGAATACCTGGAGCCTATGACAGCGCTTTCACAAGCCATACCCGGACTATTAAAACTGTTGGCAGCCTTACATTTTTTTGCCACCGGTTCATTCCAAGCTGAGTCTAGCGTTATAATTGGCATCAGCCAGTCTGCTTTTTCTAGGCACTTAACCAAAGTTATTGATGCATTGATGGTCGTTTTTCCAAGGTACGTGTGCCTTCCATCGACTCTAGAAGAGTGGCAATCTGTGAAGTCCAATTTTTATAGAATGTCCGGAATGCCGAATGTCCTTGGAGCCATCGATTGCACCCATGTTGCAGTCAAACCATCACGAGAACGTGAGGAAGTTTTCAGGAACCGAAAACATTACCATTCACTCAATGTTCAGATGGTGTGTGACCATAACATGAAAATAATCAGTTTCCGTTCCAACTTCCCTGGATCCTGCCATGATTTGTATATCTTGCGTCAGTCTGGGTTATATCGGAAGTTTGAGGAGGGAGAGATGCCTGAAGGATGGCTATGAACTATGTGTTAACAAGTCTGTATTAGTATATACAAACAAGTTAAGATAAAAAGTCTGTAGTAGTATATACAAACAGGTTGAGTTGAAAAATAAATGGAATATTACTGCTAATAAGGTATCTTACAGTCCTTAAACAAGAGATATCCTAAGTTAAGGAAGTAAAAAATTGAAAAATTATTTTTTTTTCACAATCAGGCCAATGGTTAGTGAATGAGGAGGTGTTGTTTACCTTCAGACAGAATATTGCAACAAATGTTTCAAAATGAAGAAGGAAAAAGAGTATCGTTTTGGTAAGTGTAAAGGGAAACAATAAGGAAAGTGGCTATAGAGAAATGGTGTAAACCAGGTGAGCAGAAAATAATCTACTAGTGATATAGGTGTATCGAGTGAACAATAGCAATATAAGTTAAAATAAGTTCATAAATAATTTGAAAATTCAATATAGGTTATGCACTATGCAGAAAAAATGGATTGGACCATCTGCAAAGATACAGAAGTATAGTATACCACTGATTTGTCAAGTATATATTAAACAAAGAATGTAAGCTGACTGAAGAAAATATAAAAACTCATGGACAATATACATCATTAAACAGGTGACATGAAAAATAACATAGATATAAATAATGATAGTAATTCCAATTTTATATAGTGTACAAAAGTCCAAAATAAGGAAAAAATGTCTTTGGAAAAAAAGGATGGTAGAGGTGCGCTATAATAAGCAGGGTTCCTTGAAAATCCAAAAAAAAAAGTAGCATTAGATTCTTGTCCAAAAACATATGTTATGAGAGCCAAAAAAACTGTAAAAGAAACAAAAGACAAACTATAGCAAACTAAACGACTAATCTGGGCACATATGAAAATAAGGTCACCTACCGAAGCGGAGAACTCGGGCTGGCATGTCTGATGTAAATCGAAAATAAGTCTACGCATTTCAGCCTTCAAATGAGGCCCTTCTCAAAACTAATACCAGCTGTGTAGTTCAAAGAGGATTTAAAGGTTCAGACGGCCTATAACGTGTGTGGGGTGTGGCTAAAAATTGCACCAGAGAAGTTAATCGATGCAAATAGGCTTGGAGAGGGTTGTTCCTTAATACTCCTATGGCCATGTTAAAATTGGGCGAAAGGAAAGCTGCTCTAACTGTGCCTTCGATTTGATAAAGATTCGCCATTGGCTATTATTATAGTGACAGCCCGAGTTTAGTTATGGCTTGGAGAAGCTGAGCTTATGTACAAGTTTAAAGGTAGAAGTTACTTTGATTTTGCAGAAAGTAGCTTCATAATTGCAATTTTATTTTTATATATACGGCCCAGATTAGGTATTGGAGATTGATGTAAACAAAAAATAATCATTAAAAAAATGATTTAAGGGAAACGGGGAAAAGAAAAAGGAGATGGCATTAGAACTATTCAAAATTATGGTACGAGTGTGAAAGAGTTACTATAGTTATAAATATTGGATGGTTTCAGTAGCTCTCATCCTATTGGCTGATTTTGAAAATTTCAGCCAATAGGAATTCAAGGTACCCCAATAAATATGGGCTCCACGCCCCCTTCGCTGTGGATGAAGATGATCCCAGATAGCAAGGATAACTTGCCACAAACTTGTAGCTAACTTTTGCTGTAAGTCGGTATAACTTGCTGCAAGTTTTCACTGGCAAGTGTGTTTACTTGCATCATAATTCCAGCAAAAGTTCTAGTTGACACTTTTTCAACTTGCAGCAAGTTTACCTGGCAAGTCTCTAGCAAGAACATTTCTGGCAAGTCAACTGCAAGAGCTCTGCAAGTTTGTAGCCAATTTTTGGCAAGTCAACTACAAGAGCTTTGCAAGTCTATTGTCAATTTCTGGCAAGTCAACTGCAAGAGCTCTGCAAGTTTGTTGTCAATTTCTGGCAAGTCAACTGCAAGAGCTCTGCAAGTGTCTAGTCAATTTCTGACAAGTCAATAGCAAGAGCTCTGCAAGTCTGCTGCAAATTTCTGACAAGTCAATAGCAATAGCCCTTCAAATCTGCAGCAAATTTCTCACAATTTAACAGCAAGAGCCCTTCAAGTCTACTGCAAAAGCTCTGCAAGTCTGTTACAAATCTCTAACAAGTCAACTGCAAATCTTTAGCATATCTCTGGCACATATATCACAATTAAGAGCAGTGTCTGCCACAAGAGCACTACAAATTTACTATTATTTACGTCAATCATATTTACAAATTAATAATAAAATGTTTTTTTCCTGCAAAAGTTTATCTATGTAAGTTGTTTGTATGAATTTAATTGATCTTAAAGTTGTATCCATGCATTATCTGAGGTAATATATATTCATATATAAAACTAATATTATGACAGGTAATATATTAAAGGGACACTAAACCCACATTTTTTCTTTCATGATTCAGACAAAGCATGCAATTTTAAGCAATTTTCTAGCTTACTCCTATTATCAATTTTTTTTCCGTTTTCTTCCTATTTTTATTCGAAAAAGCAGGAAAGTAAGTTCAAGAGACCATTTTTGGTTCAGCACAAGGGTATCGCTTGCTGATTGATGGCTAAATGTAGCTACCAATATGTAAGCACTACCCAGGTGCTAAAACAAAAATGGGCCAGCTCCTAATCTTACATTTCTGCTTTTTCAAATAAAGATAGCAAGAGAATGAAGAAAAAATGATAATAGGAGTACATTAGAAAATAGCATGCTCTATCTGAATCATAAAAGCAAAACAATGGGTTTAGTATCCCTTTAAGTTGAATACTTGATGTATTCTTATATTAGAGTTATATTATAACACTAATATCATTATCTCAGGTACAGTATGGCCCCTTTTTACAGCACACCCCTTTAAGGCATTCCACTTATAAATCAGTCTTCAGTTCTGCCCATCATTATTATGTTTCATGTTTTTACCTCCCTTTCAGTCTTTTTTGGCCGTCATTTTAATTGATTATTTTCTTTATGAATATTTGTTTTACAGATCTCTTCATATCTGTGCAGATATAAAAAATAATTATTGTATATAACTAACTGCAATTGTTACCAGAAGTTAAAGTAGGAAAATCATATTTATTTTTATATTTTACTGATTTTAATAAAATTAGCATTTGCCTGTCTGGTAAATATGATCTGTTAACCTCAATACTGTATGAAGATAAAAATATTCACCAAAAAATCCTTTAGAAATGACTCCATAAAAACAACAGCATTGACTCTTAAAAAAAAATTTAAAGTTTTATTACGCTTCAAATTTTCCAGGTATTAAAACATTTTAAATATGACATTGTAATAAACCAGAGAATAACTTATAGTATAGGCCTAGGGTACAAGCTTAATGCAGATGCACAATAATGTTGACAGAACAACAAAAATATAATATGATGTCCATCTGTATCTGTTCTATGATCTTGAATTTGGCACCGGCCTGTAAAAATAAAAATAAATATTACATAAACATGGGCATTCTGTGCTAATTGCTTAGTCTACAGCAGAACTTTAATTTGTAGAACTAAAAAAGTAAATCTGACAAAAAAAATAACACGCCTTTCAACTTCAAGGTTGTGATGAATACTAAAAAAGAATTGTATTTTTAACTTCCATAAATTCTCATGTCAATGCAATTTCCATCTAGATATTAACATATTTGGCCACGTTCCTTCCTAATCAAACAGATCACTACCTGCCAATGGGATGCTTAGAACCTATACTTTAACCCCTTAAAGACTAGCAGCGTACCCTGTACATCACTCGGCTTTGAATAGGGAAGTGCTATTAAATGCGCGGTCTCGCCGCCAGTATTGAGGCCACACTATTTACGATGACAAGAAGGGAGGGTATAATAGCGCAGTACCGCCACTTGTGGCGGGACACGTGCTATTTAAAAAAATATAACCCTTAATGAGCGGCAACATACATGGTACATCTCAGTCGTTAAAGGGTTACTATATTGAGACTTTTTTTCCTTAAGATATTTATATTTTACTTCTCTAGAAATCAATGCGCACTATTTGATACCCTATGTTGTAATTTAAATTTTTGGTTGTGTTCCTAGACTTTTGGAGATAAAAGAGGGAAAGTAACAATGTGCAGTTTATTTCCTTTTCAATTGTGTTTTTTTCCTTTTACAAAATATTAAGTAATATGCTATCTAGATGTGTCATATTCTAAATCTTCATATCCCCACTTCCCTTCCCAAAGGAAAATGATATAGCAGAGTAGCATTTAGTAAGACAGTATTCTATTTACTTCTGTGATACTCCCATGCTGTGTGAGGTGCTGCACTGCTTGCTTATTTAAAGGGACATTAAACACTAAGAGCCAGATTACAAGTGAAGTGCTAAATATTGCTTGCATGCAAGCAATATTAGTGCTCCATTGAGTAATACCAGCGCCCGCTAATATTAGCTGGTATTACAACTCAAGTGTAAAATAACGCAATCTCAGAATCTAAGTGCAGCGAAGGGGGTAAGTAGCTCAGCGATGCAGCAAATATAACACCCAACTCCGACCAACTTTACCCCCAAAATACTACCTAGTGCAATTATTTTATTAAAACATAAAAATAATACAATTTGTATTTTTTTTTATAAAATACACTACACTGTATTTTGGGGGCATTTGGGGCATATTTATAAAATTGACCAGAGATCTGATCTCTGGTTAATTTTATAAGCGCTAGTTGCTACCACAAGCATATAGTAGCAATAACCAGACACTTCTAATGGCTAGTTATTTATTGCGTGCCTGCAAAAGGGCACATTTGTCCATTTGCGGGCGCGCAATAAATTAGCGCTCCACTTATAATCTAGCCCTAAATAAATGCTAGATAGAATGAAGCATTGAAAGAAAAGGTTAGTCTGTGAATAACATGTAGATGTATTTTTTAAAGTTATATTTGGTGTTTAAACATTAACAAACTAAGTGTAAAGTTTTAGTGTCTATAAAACAATGGGATCTTACTTAGGTTACATTATCTGCTGTGGCCAATTAGGGACAGTTATAAATTTATCACTAGAGTGTGCAGCCAATGGCTGTGTGGAATATAACAGTGTTTTGCACTTCCATTTCTAACAGGAGCTGAAAAGCTCACAACTTCAGAATAGAATTACAGGAAAAGGGGACAAAATAAATAATGAAAGTATATATATATATACACACACACACACACACACAGTTTATCATTTTATATTACCATCTCAAGGTGTTTATTGTCCCTTTAAAAGGGCCTTAATAGTAAAAAAAAAATGACATCCTTTAATGTAAATTTAAGACTATTGACCCTGCACTACTGTGAGTTTAACCCACCCAAAGGCTTTAAACACACAATGGAAGTACTGATTGGTACCTGCAGAGCACTGCTGGTCCAGAGCAAAAACTGCCAACTGCTGCTTATCTAATCAGAAATACTAGTTGAATGACTAGCACTCATGATTGGATCAGCAGCACTTCCGCTCAGGATCAGCAGTGCTCTGTGGTTCCAAGTGGTACTTCTACTGTGTGTTTAATCCCTTTGTGGGTTAGTGCAGGGTTGATGGTCTTAAAATGAATTAAAACAAATTAGAGCATGCATTTTTTTTACTAATATGCTCTTTTAAAGAAATATATATTGTTTTATCTTAAGTTGCATGTTGCTGAAGCACTGAAAATTGTAAAGGGAGTTTCATTTATTGTTCCTGTGATAGGGGCATTCCTTTGTTTGAAGAATGTTTCTTTTTAGACAAGATTTATAATTCATTAACATTTTAATTGATATTAGTTGATAGTGCAATAAAAATCCTGTTACAAAGAAGCACCACTATCAAAATGGAACATTCCTTTCAAAGGGTCAGCTCAATCCAAGCACAGAGAAAACTCCAACATGGCTGCTCTATTTATGATCATGGAAGGATCAGGGAAGTGAGTAAAACACTCCCCTGCTGTATCACATCCATATAAGCATGTTGTATAAACAGAAATAAAACACTCCCCTGCTGTATCACTTCCATATAAGCATGTTGTATAAACAGAAATAAAACACTACCCTGCTGTATCACTTCCATATAAGCATGTTGTATAAACAGAAACAAACACTCCCCTGCTGTATCACTTCCATATAAGCATGTTGTATAAACAGAAACAAACACTCCCCTGCTGTATCACATCCATATAAGCATGTTGTATAAACAGAAACAAACACTCCCCTGCTGTATCACATCCATATAAGCATGTTGTATAAACAGAAATAAAACACTCCCCTGCTGTATCACATCCATATAAGCATGTTGTATAAACAGAAACAAACACTCCCCTGCTGTATCACATCCATATAAGCATGTTGTATAAACAGAAATAAAACACTCCCCTGCTGTATCACTTCCATATAAGCATGTTGTATAAACAGAAACAAACACTCCCCTGCTGTATCACATCCATATAAGCATGTTGTATAAACAGAAATAAAACACTCCCCTGCTGTATCACTTCCATATAAGCATGTTGTATAAACAGAAACAAACACTCCCCTGCTGTATCACATCCATATAAGCATGTTGTATAGACAGAAACAAACACTCCCCTGCTGTATCACATCCATATAAGCATGTTGTATAGACAGAAACAAACACTCCCCTGCTGTATCACATCCATATAAGCATGTTGTATAGACAGAAACAAACACTCCCCTGCTGTATCACATCCATATAAGCATGTTGTATAAAAAAAATAATATAAAAAAAAACAATTATAAAAGAAATGACTCAGTGGGGTGATTTAAACAAGAAAAAACATAACTGCTTACCTGTGACCACAAACAATTCTTGTGTGGGATTGGCAATCCCCTATGCATCTTCTCATTTCATGGTCAGTAATGTCTTTATAGACCCTTTGACATGTTTCTGTAATAGAAAGCAACATCAAATAAATGAGTATAAAGTTAGATATGCAAAATAATTAGATAAAGTCTGTTCAGCAATAGTCTGTCCCGTTACACTTTGTGATTATAACATGAATTATTTAATTATAAATAATAAAACAACTTTGCATTATACTTTCATTATTGTGCCCGCTTTGCCTGTAATGTAATGGTCTATGCAAAAGTTTTCCAGTGGCCAAATTTCACCACCATTTTCCTTATTTGGAGCAGCTAATCCTGATGTACTTCATGTGACAGTCACTCGAGTCACATCCTACTGTCAGTAGGCTTTTCCTCGTTTTATGTATGTTATCACAAAGTCACATCATACTGTCAGTATGCCTTTCCTTGTTTTGTTAGCACAAAGTCCATGCTAAAGCCAATTAGAAAGATATACAGACTATTGTTAATCATTTGAGGTCTGAAGCCTGCATTACCAATTTTCAGCATAGTAAAAACCCATATTATTCAGCGTTAAAGGGACATGAAACCCATTTTTTTTCTTTCGTTATTTAGAAAGAGCATGTCATTTTAAACCACTTTCGAATTTACTTATTTTACCTAATTTGCTTCATTTTCTTGATATCACTTGCTGAAAAGCATATCTATCCCGACTTGTGTGTGTGTGTTGTAGGAGTTTGTGAGGTGTATTGTATGAGATTGTGTGTGTGCTGTGCATGTGTTGTGTATGAGAGTGTGTGTGTGTTGTATTAGTGTGTGTGTTATATGAGAGAGTGTGTGGTATGTGTGTTGTATGAGTGTATGGGGTGAGTGTGTATTATATGAAAGTGTGTGTGTTGTATGATAGTGTATGTGGTATGTGTGTTATATGAAAGTGTGTATTGTATGAGAGTGTGTGTGGTATGTGTGTTACATGAAAATGTGTGTTGTATGAGAGTGTGTGGTGTGTGTGTTGTATGAGAGTTTGTGTGTGGTATGCGTGTGTTATGAAAGTGTGTGTGTGTATGTGTGTGTTGTAAGAGTGTATGGGGTGAGTGTGTGTTATATGAAAGTGTGTGTGTTGTATGAGAGTGTGTGTGGTATGTGTGTTATATGAAAGTGTGTGTGTTGTATGAGAGTGTGTGTGGTATGCGTGTGTTATGAAAGTGTGTGTGTGTATGTGTGTGTTGTAAGAGTGTATGGGGTGAGTGTGTATTATATGAAAGTGTGTGTGTTGTATGATAGTGTATGTGGTATGTGTGTTATATGAAAGTGTGTGTTGTATGAGAGTGTGTGTGGTATGTGTGTTACATGAAAATGTGTGTTGTATGAGAGTGTGTGGTGTGTGTGTTGTATGAGAGTTTGTGTGTGGTATGCGTGTGTTATGAAAGTGTGTGTGTGTATGTGTGTGTTGTAAGAGTGTATGGGGTGAGTGTGTGTTATATGAAAGTGTGTGTGTTGTATGAGAGTATGTGTGGTATGTGTGTTATATGAAAGTGTGTGTGTGTGTTGTATGAGAGTGTGTGTGGTATGTGTGTTATATGAAAGTGTGTGGTATGTGTGTTACATGGAAATGTGTGTTGTATAAGAGTGTGTGTGTTATTACGTTTTACAACGCTTTCATATTTGACTATAATCAGGAATAAAGCATGCACATATTTTAGTTTCTTTGCCAAAAATTGCAGCTATCATGTTATTTATTTCTTACAAAATTATTTCAAGACCAAGTATAAAAATTGGGTCCTAAAGGTATGTGGTATCATGGCACTGGGTCTTGGGGGAAAAGTTTGAAGAACCCTGAAACAGAGCATACAATTTTAAACAACTTTCCACTTTACATCTATTATTTAATTTGCTTAATTCTCTTGATATCCTTTTTTGAAGAAGCAGCAATGCACTACTGGGAGCTATTAAATTCATTGGGTGAGCAAATAACGTGAAGTATACATGTGCAGCCACCAATCAGCAGCTACTGAACATACTTAGGTATCCTTTTCTATAAAGAATACCAAGAGAACAAAACAAATTAGATAATAGAAGTAAATTGTAAAGAAAATTTATGCTTACCTGATAAATGTATTTCTTTTTTGACACAATGAGTCCACGGATCATCTTAATTACTAATGGGATATTCACCTCCTGGTCAGCAGGAGGCGGCAAAGAGCACCACAGCAGAGCTGTTAAATAGCTCCTCCTTTCCCTCCCACTTCAGTCATTCAACCGAAGTTAAAGATAGAAAGGAAAAACCAACCATGAGTAGCCCTTGGATTCACACCAATAGAGATATTTACGCCAAATCTTATGGTAAATCTTTCTAGTTACTGGCTTACGAGTCTGAATCATGGTCTCTATGACCGAGTCAGAAAACCCCCGCTTGGATAAAATTTAGCGTTCAATCTCCAAGCAGTCAGCTTCAGAGAAACTAGATTTGGGTGAAGAAAGGGCCCCTGAATTAGAAGGTCCTTCCTCAACAGAAGTCTCCAAGGTGGCAGAGATGCCTACTCCACCAGATCTGCATACCAAATCCTGCGAGGCCAAGCTGGGAATATAAGAAATATATGCTTTTAGGTGTAACTTGATATATCTTAAACATGGGGCTTTTATTATCAAGTATAATTAAGGGTACTCTTCAATCCTATGCACACATCAGTGCTATCAGTTAATATAGAGCAAAGATACATGGGGCTGAGATACATAAGAGTGACAATAATTAGTTTATGAAGGGACCCGGGGGATAGGCGGATGACAAGATCAATTACAATGGTTGATAAAGTCATATTCAGAGTTCAGACCAAAGGGTACCTTGGTCTGAAGTCTGAATATCCAGTACATCTCCTGCCTGGATAAAATCTGGAACTTGTCTCCACCCCTCCCCCGGGCCTGGACTTTCTCAATTATCATCCAGCTAAGGCTTGCGCAATCTTTATTGTGTGTATTAACAAAATGATTTACTATGGGGGTACTGCTTTTACCAACTCTGATGGTTGATAAATGTTCACGTATCCGTGAACGTACCTCCCTTGTCGTTAAACCTATATATTGAAGGTTACAAATTGTGCACCATACAAGATAGATGCAATACGTAGATCTACAGTTCACACAGGCTGCCACTTCAAATCTTTCCCCTGTTGTACAGGACTGGAAAGATGAGCCTATATGGACATGTTCACACGCCTTACATTGGGTGCTCCCACATCTGTATGTGCCCCTTTGCCTAAGCCAAGATGATTGTATAGCTGGAGCAGGTTTTTTGAGTTGTGAGGGAGACAAAATGCTACCCATCGATTTATTTCTTCGATACGAAAATCTGCAGCCCTTACTGACTGCATCAGCTAAACCATCATCAGCTGCCAACAATTTAAAGTGTTCCCGAATTATATTACAGATGGTGTGGTATTGTTCTGAATAGTCCGTAACAAATGTCAATTTGCGCTCAGATTGACCGTTGGGTTTTATGCAATCTCTCAAAAGGGATTCTCTTTTTATTTTTTCTACTTCATTCCTGGCTTTTTTGAGAACTCTAACACTATATCCCCTTTCTTTCAATCTATCCTGCAATGCATCAGCATGACATTTATAGTCTTTTGCTCGGGTACAGTTCCTTTTGAGACGAATGAACTGTCCCTTGGCCACAGAATATGGTACTTGTTTGGGATGGCAACTCTGGGCATGCAGTATACTATTTCCTGAAATGGGTTTTCTGTACACTTCTGATGTAATTTCACCTGATTGCCACACCCTGAGCTCCACATCTAAATAATGGATTCTTTGTTTGTCTGTTTCATATGTAAAACGCAAATTGAATTTGTTCTGACCCAAATATTGCATAAATTCATCTACCGAGTATCTCTCACTGTCCCAAACAAACAGCAAATCGTCTATGAAACGATGGTAGATCCTAATTGCAGGTCGGAAGGTGTTACTATCTGCATAAATGTGGGACCGCTCCCACCAACCCATGAATAGGTTGGCATAAGTGGGGGCGAATTTGGCGCCCATAGCGGTCCCACATTTCTGCAGATAGTAATCACCCTCGAGTTGGAAATAATTGTGTGAGAGGAGAAACTTTGTAACCTCCAACACAAAGGCTCTGAAAGGTTCATCATAGGACGTCTCATTGATTAAGAAGTATTCAATAGCCTTTAGTCCTAGATGGTGGGGGATTGAGGAATACAATGCTGTGTGACATCCACAGTGAGCCATACAGAATTTTGCGTCCATGTGATTTGATCAATCAGATTCAAAACATGTTTTGTGTCTTTAATGTAGCTAGGAAGGGCTAGGACCAAGGGTTGTAATAGATCATCTAGCCACTCTGAAAGGTGCTCTAACATGGACCCTATTCCGCTTACTATCGGTCTACCTTGCACGTTCTCAGTTGTTTTATGCACCTTTGGTAGGTGGTGGAAAATTGGAATAATAGGGTGATTGACATATAAATATTGACAGGTGTCATTGTCAATGAAGCCCTCTTCCACTGCCCCATCCAAAAGGTGCATAAGCTGTCTCTGAAACACATTTGTTGGGTCTCCCTTAAGTTTGGTATAACTATTGGTATCTCCCAATTGCCTTAAGGCCTCAGTTATATAGTGTGACCTGTTGATAACAACCACAGAGCCCCCCTTGTCTGCCTGCTTTATGACAATATTCATATTGTCACTTAATGATTTCATAGCTTGTTGTTCATGTACACTTAGATTATTTTTCACTGATTTCTTCTCATGATTGAGTGCTCTTAAGTCAGCCTCAACTCTTCTGTAAAAGGTCTCTATGGTATTCCCCCTGCTCTGAATGGGGTAGAAAGTGGAGGGATTCTTATATTTCTTGTGCAATGTGGTTTGAGTATTCACAATATCAGTTCCTGTCTCCTGTTCCAAACCCCTCAGAGCAATGAGGTCACATACATCCTGGAATTGAAACCCTTGATATATATTAGGATTAGTTTGCCCCTGGGGTTGTTCTGAGGGGATTTCTGAATCATTAGTTCTGAAGTGTTTACAGAGTGTTAGATTTGTTAAGATCTAACATTGTATTAAACAAATTGAAGTTTAAAGTGGGTACAAAACCCAAGCCCAAACCTAACACTCTGTACTCTTCTTTTGTCAAAACATGATCAGATAGATTTATGACTGTTTGTATTTTAATGGCATCCTGGTTTGCCTTACTGGATACCTCCCTTGTTCGGGTTGCATAATGACCGTCCCATCTCCCCTGGAGTGCTGACCCATGTGAAAAACCTGTTCCATCTGTGAGAACTCTTCATCTCTATTTGTTATCTCATTCATAGGTTGTTGTTCTAAAGAAGGAACAGGATTTGCAGATGGTTGATATCTTCTCTGTTGCTGTGTGTTTTGTTGTTGAAACCTAGGTCTACCAGAGTGTTGAGCTGCATGTACCCTATTAGGGCCCTGTCTCATATCCATTCTCGTGTGCATGTTCCCCCTACCAGAAAACCTGTTGTAATTAGTATTTCTGTTAACCGTGTCCTGAAGGGTTTCTTCCTCAGCTGAATATGTGTTATCATCCCCAGAATCAGCCTCACTGTCTGAGAAAGTCACAGTTTTATTGCCCCTACTTCTCTGTCTCCTACCTCTTCCTCTCTTGTACCCCCTGTTCTGGCTCCTCCTGTATTGAAATCTTTGACCTCTATTCCAAATGTAAACTTTATTATTATCATAGTCTGATTTATCCCTTAAAAATTTGTTATGCTTAATACTAACAATCTCCTCCTTAACTTCTCTGATTGTCTTTTGTAATACTGCATCAAATTTGGGAAAATCAATACTGGCACAAAAATTATTTAAAAGAGTTTGTACATCACAAATGTCAACCCTGATAGCATTCAACATTTCTGTTTTATAACTTATCAGTAACTTCATTAGTCACCCAGAACAGTCACTTAAGATGAGGTTCCACATATCAATAAACTCCTGGTCATCAGTTTCAAAAGTTGGAAATTTACTGATTCGCAGGCCCCAAGGTATCATATTAAGGGCTAAGTACTTTTCTAAAGTCCAAATATCCCATTTAATTTTCTTTTCCTTAATCAAAAGGCGCTCCATCTCATCAAAAAGCATAGGGAGATCAAAACTCTTACGATCATGTGAGAATATATGCTTTACTTCAACATTGTCAATGTCCCTCTCATTTACTTCTTTTAATGAGTAGTAGGCGATCACAGCTGATCCCTCTTGATTCATCTCTTGCTGCATAGTGTTGCAATATAAACCTGGTGTTTTTGCCCAAACACCAAAAATACAAATAGCAAAAAAGGAAAATGGTTCAAAGCAACAAAACCAAATAACTGCTTTCAAGTGATGTCCAGACAAGCTTTAAGCTGTGAATTTCTTATTGTTTCTTTGGGCAATTATGTTGCAGTAATAATAGAATAATTGTAATTATATGCCCCCCTCTCTCTCTTCAAATCAGACCAGCGCTGCCATTCTTAACTTCTGCTTTTATGTACTGCGCTGTTTAAACAGACCCTGTATAACATGTTCCCAAGTATCAATATATAACCAATAGCCTTTGTATAGATAGTGCAAACATAGCAAAGTTCAGGCAGATTTTTTCGAAAGTCCCAGTCAGCAGACAAATATGTATTAATTATGTATAGCTTGTGTACCTCCGCTCCCTTTCATGCCCCGGTACCTCTGACTTTAGACCTCCTTGGTCTTGTTGTACGCTGTTCCGGACCCTCGTCCGTCCACACCATACGGATTCAGCGTCTTCCGACTCTTCCGTGTCACCCCACGTGTGACGTGATGTCACTTCCTGGATTCCGTTGTCAGCTTGCGGTACGCCTTGGACATTTGGAGCCTAATGGAGCTTAAGCCGATCAGCGGGCCAACACAAAGCTTTCTGCCATGGGACTCCTGCTGTCTCCTGTTGTCTCCTGCTTGTCTGTATAGACCAATAAAGCCGTATGCATGTACTGCCAAAATCTTTTCGAATGCTTTTTGCTATATCCTCAGGGAACAGGTAAAAAGTTGATCATCCAGAGAGAGGGTTAAAGACAAGTCCGGACTGCAGTGCAGCTTCTGTGAAAAAACAGCAACTGACTTGGGCAAAAAATAAAGCTAAAAAATAAACAAATAGTCAGTTGCTGTGGTTAAAAATAAAAGAATACCAAGAGAACAAAACAAATTAGATAATAGAAGTAAATTGTAAAGAAAATTTATGCTTACCTGATAAATGTATTTCTTTTTTGACACAATGAGTCCACGGATCATCTTAATTACTAATGGGATATTCACCTCCTGGTCAGCAGGAGGCGGCAAAGAGCACCACAGCAGAGCTGTTAAATAGCTCCTCCTTTCCCTCCCACTCCAGTCATTCAACCGAAGTTAAGGATAGAAAGGAAAAACCAACCATGAGTAGCCCTTGGATTCACACCAATAGAGATATTTACGCCAAATCTTATGGTAAATTTTTCTAGTTTCAGGCTTACGAGTCTGAATCATGGTCTCTATGACCGAGTCAGAAAACCCCCGCTTGGATAAAATTTAGCGTTCAATCTCCAAGCAGTCAGCTTCAGAGAAACTAGATTTGGGTGAAGAAAGGGCCCCTGAATTAGAAGGTCCTTCCTCAACAGAAGTCTCCAAGGTGGCAGAGATGCCTACTCCACCAGATCTGCATACCAAATCCTGCGAGGCCAAGCTGGAGCTATGAGGATCACCGATGCCCTCTCCTGTTTGATTAGAGCAATGACCTGAGGAAGAAGAGCATACGGAGGAAATAGGTATGCTAGACTGAAGGTGCAAGGGACCACCAGAGCATCTATCAGCTCCGGCTGGGGGTCCCTGGACCTCGACCCGTATCTCGGGAGCTTGGCATTTAAGAGCCTTTATTCTATCCGTGATCTCATCCAAAGAAGTTTCTGTCCTGAGAGCCTCAGACAGTGCATCAAACCAATACACTGCCGCACTAGTGACGGTAGCAATACACACAGCTGGTTGTCATTGCAGGCCTTGGTGTACAGTGTGAGTAAACCCTCTAACTTTTTGTCCATAGGATCTTTGAAGGTACAACTATCCTCTATGGGAATAGTAGTTCTCTTAGCTAAGGTAGAAATGGCCCCTTCCACCTTAGGCACTGTTTGCCAAGCCTCTTTGTTAGAGTCGGCTATGCCCGGTCTCTCCCATTCCTTAACAATTATTTCATAAGCTCAGTCAGGGACCGGAAACACGTCTGTCGAGGAAGCAACCTCGAAATATTTGTTCAGCTTACTAGACTTCGTAGGAACAACCACTACCGTGGAGTCACTGTCGTCCAAAGTAACTAAAACCTCCCTAAGTAACAGACGGAGGTGTTCTAGCTTAAACCTAAAAGATACAACCTCAGAATCAGCCAGAGGAATTACACTTTCTGAATCTGAAATTTCTCCTTCAGATGCTACAGCGGTATCCTCCTCTTCGGTATTCTGGGAGGGCACCTCCGTAATTGCAACAATTGCATCAGAAACCTCGCTTACTAAATGTCTGATTTTCCTTTTTACGCTTTCCCTGCCACATTGGAAAAGCAGACAACGCATCATGAGAGAAGCTATGTCTTTTAATGTAACTCCAGCGGGAGCTAGAGCAGAAGTGCAGGGCACTGCTTGTGAGGGAGGTAACATTTGGGACGCTTGGGGAGAAAGCTGCGGCATATTTTGAACCTCGTCATAAGACTCTTGGACAGTATTGGCTTTAGAAAAATTTTGCTCAGAAAAAATATTTTCCCTATAATTTAAAGTCCTCTCAATACATGAGGGACAGAAAGGGATAGGTGGTTCCACATTTACATCAAAACACAAGGAGCAAGTGACATCTTGCAAGTCTCCTTGGTCCATACTGTTCACAATGAGTAAATTAATAAATAAAAAACCTCAAAAATTAATTAAAATTTTTGTAATGAAAATATGTTACTGTGTCTTTAAATTTAAACAGGTAACTTTTTTACCCAACTATGTCAATTATGAAAATATTACAATTTGAACACTACAGACACCTTTACACCTCAGTAACCCTGCTGAGGTGCCTACCTGACTGCTAAACAGGAGTCAATGTCCCTTTTCTTGTGGTGCAGGAACGATCCGGACCTCAGCAATAAGAATAGTGCCAACGGATAATGCTAGAAACGCCTGCTTTACTGGAAACCATGCGTTTCTAGTGACACGCTACTGAACTGAAGCCCATCGTGGGCATTACTATATGCACCTCATCTCCCGATCGGCCTGTTTGCTAAGTAAAGCCGTCGGGAGACACAAACCACCAGAGCAAATGAAAAAGCTTTACTCCCAGCCCCAGTGCCTGCAGATATAGCTGTCTAAAATCCTCTCCAGTCTAGGAGAGTCTGTAGTCCCCAAACATAAGCCTTATATGTTAATTTTTCCAATAAATGTTCACACCTTTATCTATGAGATTCTTTGTTTCCTTGGCCCCAGAATAAAAAAGCAGCACTTACCTCGTATCTGCCTGACAGCAAGGCAGCTCACAGGCTTGAGCGGTCCTATCCCTCACATCAACCTGTGGAGAAATAAAAGTCTGAGTAAATTAAATGGGAGGTGCAGTGAGAATTATGTCCCACAAGTTCCCATTGCTCTAAAGCCACCACTGCTCTACTGAAGAGACTGATATGGACTACGGCTACACTCTAGGACAAAGCAGCACAATCTTGCCCTACTTGATTGAAGAATTTTATCTAACAACTCACTTTACCACTTCCTGGCACTAACGTAGGCAAAGAGAATGACTGGAGTGGGAGGGAAGGGAGGAGCTTTTAACAGCTTTGCTGTGGTGCTCTTTGCCGCCTCCTGCTGACCAGGAGGTGAATATCCTATTAGCAATTAAGATGATCAGTGGACTCATCATGTCATGAAAAAGAGAAATTGTTTAACCCCTTGAGTGCTAACAACGGGTCTGAGCTGTCACAGGGTTTCCCACTCTGGTGCTAACAACGGCTCAGAGCCGTCGCTAGCACTCTCCCACCTTGAGGGAGATCTGGGGGCTCTCACCTGCTCCTACCCCGGCGATTGGGCCTGCATAGTGACAGGCATCACGGGGCTTCACGTTATGATGTCACACGCAATGACTTGATGACGTCACCGTGCAACTTTATTTAACAAAGTTAAATATCTCAGGCATCTAAGCAGCTACAGACCCCCAAGACCCACTGTTGGAAATGTATTCGTCTAACCTTTCCAACAGTGTAAGTCTTGGGGATCTGGGAAAAAAAAGGAAAAAAATAAATATATATTTTAAAAAATATAAAACAAAACAAAAAAACAACTAAAAAAGCTTAGCACCAAGGTGGGAAAGTGCTTAGCACTGAAGGGTTAAAATCTCATGCTCTATACTGAATCATGAAAGACAGAATAACCTTGGGTTTCATGCCCCTTTAAATTATAGTAAATGGTGCAAAATAAAAAGTATATTGCAAAGTTGCATAACTAAACATTTTATATTGTGATCTCAATGTGTGTTATGCCCCTTTAAAGCATATATGTTTATATGTGTGTACATATATATTAAAGTGATGGTAAATCCTAGCGTTTGTGAAACGCTAGGATTTACCATTGGAACAAATAAAGGGGACTTTCATTCATGACGTATAAAATACTTCATGCTGAAAGCTCCTTTTTTTGTTTGCAGCGTTTGCCGCACTGAGCTGCTAAAGCAACCTACGGCAGAACGGTATTTGACTGAGGTGACGTTTCCACCTCTTAGCCAATAGCCTTGCAGAAAATTCGAGGCCTGTCACTTTAATGTTTTTATATGTGTATATATGACTGTAAATACATATATACACATATAAATATATAAATACAATAATATATATGTATATATATATATATATATATATATATATACATATACACATACATACATACATACATACAAAAACATCTTTAGCAATGTATGTGTCTCAATGTCAAAGCCATTTGCCTGTCTTTTTTTTCTAGCACCCGAGATCTCATATCTTTTGAACCCTTAAAAGGTTTTTTGTGCAATATTTTTTTTAAATAATAAAATATTTTTTTATTAGACTTTCGGCTAGATTGCGAGTTTTGCGTTATGAGTATAACGCTGCTTTTTCACTATCGCTGCTATTACGAGTCTTGTAAGTACAGCTGTACCGCACACTTTTTTGGCCGTCACGCAACGTAACCACAACACCTTTCAAAAAGTCATTTTTCAATGGGACTTCCATAGAAGTTGTTTGTATTTTATTTTTTTATTACAGGCAAAAGAGCTGATTTATTTGGGGCAATGTCCCGCAAAAGGCCCTTTTAAGGGCTTTTAAGGGCTATTGGCAGTTTAGTTTAGGCTAGGGTTTTTTTTTATTTGGGAGGGGGGCTTTTTTATTTTGATAGGGCTATTAGATTAGGTGTAATTAGTTTAAATATTTGATCATTTATATTTTTATTTTGTGTAATTTAGTGTTTATTTTTTTGCAATTTAGTTAATTGTATTTATTTAATGTAATTTATTTAATTTTAGTGTAATGTTAGGTGTTAGTGTGAGGCAGGTTAAGTTTTATTTTACAGGTAAATTATTTTTTTATTTATTTTAACTAGATAGTTAGTAAATAGTTAATAACTATTTACTAACTAGTCTACCTAGTTAAAATAAATACAAACGTAGCTGTTAAATAAAAATAAAACCTAAGCTAGCTACAATGTAACTATTAGTTATATTGCAGCAAGCTTAGGGTTTATTTTATAGGTAAGTATTTAGTTTTAAAAAGGTATTATTTAGTTAATGATAGTAATTTTTATTTAGATTTATTTTAATTATATGAAAGTTAGGGGTGTTAGGGTTAGACTTAGGGGTTAATATATTTATTTAGTATTAGTGATGTGGGAGGCCAGAGGTTTAGGGGTTAATAACTTTAGTATAGTGGCGGTGACGTTGGGGATGGCAGATTAGGGGTTAATACATTTATGTAGGTGGCGGCGACGTTGGGGGCGGCAGATTAGGGGTTATTAAATTTATGTAGGTGGTGGTGACATTGGGGGCAGCAGATTAGGGGTTAATAAGTGTAGGTAGGTGGCAGCAACATTGGGGGCGGCATATTAGGGGTTAAAAATTGTAATGTAGGTGTCGGGGGCAAAAGATTAGGGGTGTTTAGACTCGGGGTTTATGTTAGGGTGTTAGGAGTAAACATAAATTTTCTTTCCCCATAGGAATCAATGGGGCTGCGTTACGGAGTTATTGCAGGTGTTAGGCTTTTCTTTAAGCCGGCTCTCCCCATTGATGTCTCTGGGGAAATCGTGCACGAGCACGTAAAACCAGCACTGGTATTTGTGTGCAGTATGGAGCTCAACGCTGCCATATTGCCTGCTAATGGCCGGGTTTTTGCAAACCTGTAATAGCAGCGCTATTAAAGGTGAGCGGTGGAAATAACTTGCAAGTTAGTTGCGAGCCGCTCAGAACGCAAAACTCGTAATCTAGCTGATGGTTATTTACCTGCTCTCATCCAAGGTAATCCAGAAAATCTGGCCTGTTGGGGAGGCCTGGGGACAGGTTTGAAAACCACTGCCCTAGATCAAAATAATTGGCAACTGATATTAAAGGGACTGTTAACAAGGATTATTTTTTAGGGAATAGGGATTTAATCTCAGTTTCTTGTTGCAAGTCTTTTAATTTACGTTAAAGATTTTGATTACAGTAGAATCATTTCAAAAAGTAAATTAAAACATTTGCGGCAAGAAAATTAGATTAAAATCACTAATTACCTTAAAATATTTACTGTATTTTTTAATGCATGTTAAATAAAACACCCTAACAGCTCACTTGCATATGAATAATACTTTTTAATGTAGGGCCAAATTAAACAAGCATGGTTACATTATTAACCCTTCAGCATCTAAATAGCAGGACATAGTTATTTTAAACTGCACAAATACTGTAACCCACACCAAAAACAACACAAAATATTAACCCCTGCCAGGCTTCTGAACAGCATCAAAGCAATTCATAAAATACAGCTTGCACCCTTCTAGTACTGATATATATCAGAAAGTCACAAGCAGATGCAGTTTGTTTGCTAATGTCTGTATATTTCATACACTTAACAGTAAAATCTCTCATATACAGTGATAGATTTTCTAAAAATGTTTTCTAATTACAAAAATGCTCATTTTCAAACAGAAAAAAAAATGCACATTTCAATTGTATTTGGATTATCCCTTTAACATTTAAATCTAGTTGTGTTTGTATGTTCTGTGTAATGCAGTATAGCTGGTGACTTACTAATGCTGCTAAGCAAATCATTAGTGTATAATTATATGTTACACATGTGTGCAGAGCTAGTGAGATAGTTGTATTTGTATGTTCTGTGTAATGCAGTAGCAGGTGGCTTACTAATGCTGCTAAACAAATCATACCAACATGTGTGTGTGCAGCTAGTGAGATAACACTTTATTTATATATATATATATATATATATATATATATATATATATATATACAGGGAGTGCAGAATTATTAGGCAAATGAGTATTTTGACCACATCATCCTCTTTATGCATGTTGTCTTACTCCAAGCTGTATAGGCTCGAAAGCCTACTACCAATTAAGCATATTAGGTGATGTGCATCTCTGTAATGAGAAGGGGTGTGGTCTAATGACATCAACACCCTATATCAGGTGTGCATAATTATTAGGCAACTTCCTTTCCTTTGGCAAAATGGGTCAAAAGAAGGACTTGACAGGCTCAGAAAAGTCACAAATAGTGAGATATCTTGCAGAGGGATGCAGCACTCTTAAAATTGCAAAGCTTCTGAAGCGTGATCATCGAACAATCAAGCGTTTCATTCAAAATAGTCAACAGGGACGCAAGAAGCGTGTGGAAAAACCAAGGCGCAAAATAACTGCCCATAAACTGAGAAAAGTCAAGCGTGCAGCTGCCAAGATGCCACTTGCCACCAGTTTGGCCATATTTCAGAGCTGCAACATCACTGGAGTGCCCAAAAGCACAAGGTGTGCAATACTCAGAGACATGGCCAAGGTAAGAAAGGCTGAAAGACGACCACCACTGAACAAGACACACAAGCTGAAACGTCAAGACTGGGCCAAGAAATATCTCAAGACTGATTTTTCTAAGGTTTTATGGACTGATGAAATGAGAGTGAGTCTTGATGGGCCAGATGGATGGGCCCGTGGCTGGATTGGTAAAGGGCAGAGAGCTCCAGTCCGACTCAGACGCCAGCAAGGTGGAGGTGGAGTACTGGTTTGGGCTGGTATCATCAAAGATGAGCTTGTGGGGCCTTTTCGGGTTGAGGATGGAGTCAAGCTCAACTCCCAGTCCTACTGCCAGTTTCTGGAAGACACCTTCTTCAAGCAGTGGTACAGGAAGAAGTCTGCATCCTTCAAGAAAAGCGTGGCTGGCAAGAAAGGGTACAAAAGAAGAAAATCTAATGACATGGCCTCCTTGTTCACCTGATCTGAACCCCATTGAGAACTTGTGGTCCGTCATCAAATGTGAGATTTACAAAACAGTACACCTCTCTGAACAGTGTCTGGGAGGCTGTGGTTGCTGCTGCACGCAATGTTGATGGTGAACAGATCAAAACACTGACAGAATCCATGGATGGCAGGCTTTTGAGTGTCCTTGCAAAGAAAGGTGGCTATATTGGTCACTGATTTGTTTTTGTTTTGTTTTTGAATGTCAGAAATGTATATTTGTGAATGTTGAGATGTTATATTGGTTTCACTGGTAAAAATAAATAATTGAAATGGGTATATATTTGTTTTTTGTTAAGTTGCCTAATAATTATGCACAGTAATAGTCACCTGCACACACAGATATCCCCCTAAAATAGCTATAACTAAAAACAAGCTAAAAACTACTTCCAAAACTATTCATCTTTGATATTAATGAGTTTTTTGGGTTCATTGAGAACATGGTTGTTGTTCAATAATAAAATTTATCCTCAAAAATACAACTTGCCTAATAATTTTGCACTCCCTGTATATATATATATATAATCTAATGGCTGATCTTACCTGATTGTAATGCACATGGCTTGTTTGCAGTACACACACACAGAAAGTTCATGGTAGTGAGATAGTGAGTGCAGTCAAATGCCGCAGCGCCCTCTGTGGTGGTAAGACCACACTGCACACAATATTATATACTAAACACAGTCTAATGTAAACTGTAGCTAAAAGCTAGTAGTATGAGTGACACATGAACTTTAATTTATTCCAGAACACAACAAATATACAATGCCTTGCTATAAAACTATGTATTATTTAGCTTTAGAGTCAGAATTTAAAATACAAGTTAGCCATCTTAAAGGGGCATTCCAGCAAAATGTGCATCATTGCATTTCTAATTTGAATAGAATCATTTTTCCTATACACATGCATTAGCAAAAATGCTCTAGAAAAAATATATCACTGTTTAAATTTACCTTTCCTAATAGGAGCATAAAAACTAATTTTAAAAGTGTATATGCGAAGAGAGCCAGAGGTTGTGTACATGACACATGCTGAGTCATTTCAAATGCAATACCAGCTCTGATCACATGCAGTGTACTTAAGTATGCTTCACATGTACACTGTTTTTTGTGTACTTAAAGGGACAAACTACTCCAGAATTTGTATTGTTTTAAAAGATAAATAATCCCTTTATTACCCATTCCTCAGTTTTGCACAATCAACACAGTTATATTAATATACTTTTTACCTTTGTGATTACCTTTTATCTAAGCCTCTGCAGACTGCCCCTTATCTCAGTTATATTAATATACTTTTTACCTCTGTGATTACCCTGTATCTAAGCGTCTGCAGACTGCTTCTTATCTCAGTTATATTAATATACATTTTACCTCTGTGATTACCTTGTATCTAAGCCTCTGAAGATGCCCCTTATCTCAGTTATATTAATATACTTTTTACCTCTGTGATTACCTTGTATCTAAGCCTCTGCAGACTGCCCCTTATCTCAGTTATATTAATATACTTTTTACCTCTGTGATTATCCTGTATCTAAGCCTCTGCAGACTGCTTCTTATCTCAGTTATATTAATATACTTTTTACCTCTGTGATTACCTTGTATCTAAGCCTCTGCAGACTGCTTCTTATCTCAGTTATATTAATATACTTTTTACCTCTGTGATTACCCTGTATCTAAGCCTCTGCAGACTGCTTCTTATCTCAGTTATATTAATGTACTTTTTACATCTGTGATTACCTTGTATCTAAGCCTCTTTAGACTGCCCCTTATCTCAGTTATATTAATATACTTTTTACCTCTGTGATTACCTTGTATCTAAGCCTCTGCAGACTGCCCCTTATCTCAGTTATATTAATATACTTTTTACCTCTGTGATTACCCTGTATCTAAGCCTCTGCAGACTGCTTCTTATCTCAGTTATATTAATATACTTTTTACCTCTGTGATTACCTTGTATCTAAGCCTCTGCAGACTGCCCCTTATCTCAGTTATATTAATATACTTTTTACCTCTGTGATTACCTTGTATCTAAGCCTCTGCAGACTGCCCCTTATCTCAGTTATATTAATATACTTTTTACCTCTGTGATTACCCTGTATCTAAGCCTCTGCAGACTGCTTCTTATCTCAGTTATATTAATATACTTTTTACCTCTGTGATTACCTTGTATCTAAGCCTCTGCAGACTGCCCCTTATCTCAGTTATCTTAATATACTTTTTTACCTCTGTGATTACCTTGTATCTAAGCCTCTGTAGACTGCCCCCTTATTTCAGTTCTTTTGACAGACTTGTATTTAAGCCAATCAGCACTGACTCATAAATAACTACACAGGAGTTAGCACAATGCTATCTATATGACACACATGAACTAGCAGTGTCTAACTGTAAAAAACGGTCAAAATGCACTGAGATAAGAGGCGGTTCAATGGTTTAGAAATTAGCATATGAGCCAGAGAATACCAATTGAACAAAGCAAATTTGATGATAAAAGTAAATGGGAAAGTTGTTTAAAAGTGCATTTTTTATTATCTAGTTTTGACTAGACTGTACCTTTAAGTATGCTTTGCATGCACGTTCACAGTAAAAGTTCTCACAAAAGGCACAGTGAATGATAATTTTAGTAATAGGTTTACCTAACTTTTTTAGTAGATGTCATTGTTTGTTTATTAATCTCATTTTCTTGCTGCATGTGTTTTCATTTCTTTTTTTCACTTCTTGAAAGCTTCTACTGTGATGCCGAATAAAATCTTTAACCCTCCCATTTCAGCTGTCTCTTCAGATGTGTGCACATAGAAACTTTTGGCTGAAAATAGAAGCCTTAGTATGTTGCTCCAGGGCACTAAGATAACAGCAGCTGTCCCTTTAATAACCAAGTTTTCAATATTTAAAGGGGCATATAGCAAAAATAAAATGTTGGTGGAAAGGATTATTTCATTAATATTAAAAAGATATGTTTCCGTCATGAATCCTCACCTTTTTAATATATTTCATGAGAATTTGAATTGAAAGCTGACTCCTGTACTATCCCTCTGTGAGGACCTTTATGCAAAGCCTGTCACTGAAAGCTATTTACATACCCCTTAAGTGTGTGCCCTGCTCTTTTGCTACCTGTTTATGAGTATTATGACTGCGCATACACAGCGCTCATCACTTTACGCAGAACAGCAAATAATGGTAGCGATTATGCAGATCCGGATTTCTTTTTCAACAACAAGTAACTCACATGTGTTGCCCGTTACAAGAGACTGAGCATTTTGAATGGGAGATTTCTGAACCACGAGAGCGAGTCCACAGCCTATACATATGGATTCAGTCCAAATTATATGGGGTGGTGAGGAGAAGCATTGAACATTAGGTAGAAGCGACTTGCAGATACTAAAGTTGATTACCAGTGTAGTATTTGATTTGGACTTTGCAGTATTGATTTTTACCCACAAAAAAAAGTTTTTTTTGTTTAATTTTTTAAATATACTAATTGGCTTTTACCCATTTTAACTCAGTATTTATTATAATGTATTACTGTGTAAACGCAGACAAGGTCTCCTGCCTTTTCTACAAACACTTATATTGTGTGTCCCATTTAAAGGGACATGAAACCCAATTTTTTACTTTCATGATTCAGATATAGCATGCAATTTAAAAAGAACTTTTCAATTTATTTATTTTATCTAATTTGTTTTGTTCTTTTGGTATCCCTTGTTGAAAAGCACACCTAGGTAGGCTCAGAAGCTGCTGATTGGTGGGTGCACAAATATGCCTCATGTAATTGGCTCACCCAATGTGTTAACTAGCTCCCAGTAATGATTGATTTTCTTCAACAAAGGATACCAAGATAATAAAGCAAAATAGATCATAGAAGAAAATTTTGAATTTTTTTTTAAATTGTATTCTCTTTCTCAATCATGAAAACATTTTTTTAGGTTTCATGTTTTATTGCTTTAATGCTTTTGTAAGATATAGGCAAACAGAATAAATGGGTGTAGGTGAAATGATAAAAGTATATATTGTACAACTGATGGATGGTGGGCTAAGACAGCAAGATTACTACTTTTTCTATTTATTATTGTAAGCATGGTGATTACAGACAATTTACCTTGCTACCACATATTGGGCCAGATTACAAGTGGTGCGTTAAATATTTATTTTGTTCGCTCGTAAACACAGCTGAAAGTAAACTTTTAACATGGGCAGGTGAGCGCTTGTCTTACATGTTGAAAGTAAATAATTTGAACATGAGTAAAACCTGATGCATGCTAACTTCAGGACTTTGAATATTATGATCCCCTTAACTTCTTCTCCATATAGTTTTCAATAGAGCGCGCTTTTAAATAAATACTTATTGTTTGCGCACTAACCCAACACTGTGTAAGACCTACAGCGTTATAGCGTCATATACCATACCTTTTAACCCTTATAAAATATATATATGGGTGTAACACTTTATTTTAATGTACTTATGTTGTATTTGGTGCACATTTTTTTAAAAAACCCTAACAGTTTGCGCTAGGGGGGCGATTGACTAATGTGCTGGTGGACATGATCCGCTGTAGCAGATCATGTCCGCCGCACATCAATAAATGCTGACAACATACGCTGTCAGCATTTATCATTGCACAAGCATTTATAGTGAAATGCTTGTGCAATGCCACCCCCTGCACATTCGCAGCCGCTAGCAGGGGGTGTCAATCATCCTGATCGTATCCGATTGGGCTGATTGCTGTCTGCCACCTCAGAGGTGGCAGATGAGTTAAGGAGCAGCGGTCATAAGACCATTGCTTCTTAACTCCTGTTTCCAGCGAGCCCAAAGGCTCGCGCGGAAACAGATGCATACGGGTGTTGATAAATCAACCCCTAGAGCTTCACAAACTTGACAAATTCAGTGCATTTGCATGCATAGGTGTCTGCTCCCCACCCTGATTCCTGACTATAATAGTCCAGACTGGACTGGAGTCCAGATGATTCAAAAAGAGAAGTGACCTTTTATTATGATGTGTTTTATTAAAGTGAAAGCAATATTGTTAAACAGAGTTGTCTTATCGGATGATAAAAAAAAACCTGCCAGCATAGAGATAGAAGAAATTCAGAAAAAAATATTGACAATGATTCCCTTGAATATATTTTAGTTTCTATTTCAGAATGAGGATTATGGCCCTTTGTTACATAATAAATATTTAGTTTGCAGCTTTTCAAAAGGTAAATAGTAAAATTCAGTTTCATTATATATTATCTTATATAATATATTTTAATATATGTTGAAATAATTCCTAAAGGTGCTAAAAGTGACATAGCTAGTATAAAAAGATGAGTCAAAGAAATTATTACTTCCACGGTATGACTTCAATGTAAGTATAATCAATGCAAAGTATCTTCAAGTCAATAAATATGTAAAATTAAGGAATAGTGAATTTTTAGATACCAAAATTAAAATTATGTAGGGGAAACATAAAGGGCAAGATTAAGGGACATATTTATCAATGTGCGAGCGGACATAATATGAAGTAGCGTATCATGTCCGCCACACATCAATAAATGCCGACAACATATGCTGTCTGCATTTATCATTACTTCAGCAGTTCTTGTGAACTGCTGGTGCAATGCCGCCCCCTGCAAATTGGCCGCTAGCAGGGGGTGTCAATCAACCCGATCATATTCGATCGGGTTGATTTCTGTCCGCCGCCTCAGACCAGGCGGACAAGTTATGGAGCAGACGGACAAGTTATGGAGCAACGGAGCTTGATATATATGCCCCTAAGAGTGGAGAACAATTTTGCACTCCTGCGAGCGTGTTATCTGCACTCAATTTTTTACTATTGTGCACCCAGTTGTGCACTTATTACAGGTTGGAAGTAACAATTTTGCTCTCTCGTAGTCGCATCCTTGTGCAGAAAAAAAGGCTATGCGAATTTGAGAGCATAGGATCGTATTCCTCCTAGGCTTTAATGGAGCCTTATTTTGAACAAGAACAAAAAAATAACAGCTGTCATGTGTGTTTTCATATTTTTGCACTCTTTTAACTTTGCAATGCAATATTTTTATGCAATAGTTTCTATCAGACAGTGACAATATGAATGTAACTGTACTGTTACATATGTTTTTGATGTGTATCGGGCAACTATTTAGTCGCGTGTAACAGTTAACCAGAGCTCTGAAGTCACATTAATCCAAAAAACCTAAATCGTGATTGCACTCTTGCATTCGCATTTACTTTCAATTTGCAAAATTAATGGTCTTATCTGTATGCCCAAAAGGGAGCAAACTTGCACATTAATTCATACGCAAAAAATAGTGTGCCACTTGTAATCTGGCAGAAAATTTGCAGCTAATTTGTAAAGCAAATCTATTCTAAAGACTTTTTATGCAGACTTGCAACAAATGTGCTGCAAACTTTTGAAGCTTGGCAAGTCTTGCAAGAGTTTAGCAATTCCTTTGCAATTTTAACAGAAAAAAAAACACAAGCTATACACAATTGTGGCAAACTTGCAGCAAATTTACAAAGCAAGTCTATTCTGAAGACTTTCTACGCAGACTTGCAACAAATGTGCTGCAAACTTTTGAAGCTTGGCAAGTCTAGCAAGAGTTTAGCAATTCCTTTGCAATTTTAACAGAAAACCCCCCACATGCTATACACAATTGTGGCAAACATTCAGCAAATTTACAACGCAAGTCTATTCTGAAGACTTTCTACACAGACTTGCAACAAATGTGCAGCAAACTTTTGAAGCTTGGCAAGTCTAGCAAGAGTTTAGCAATATATTTGCAATTTTTACAGAAAAAAAAAACAAATGCTATACACAATTGTGGCATACTTGCTGCAAATTTACAAAGCAAGTCAATTCCAGAGACTTTCAATAAAGACTTGCAACAATTGTACAGCAAACTTTTGAAGCTTTGCAAGTCTAGCAAGAGTTTTACAATTCATTTTCAAACTTGCATCAAAAATACATGCTATCTGGGATGGACCCGCCTGGAAGAAGACCTTCTCCGCAGGACTTCTGAAACCTTGAGTACCTATTTGGGGTTTTAGTGTTAGGTTTTTTTTTACATTTTTTTTTAACTTAGGTTTTTTTGGACACTTGGAAATAGAGCTGAATGCAATTTTAAGGGCAGTGAAAAAGGCCATACAAATGCCCTTTTCAGGGCAATGGGTAGATTAGGTTTATTAATGTTAGGTATTTTTTATTTTGGGGGGTTTGGTGGGTGGGGGGTGGTTCTACTGTAAGGGGGGACTTTGTTTATTTTTAATGTAAAAGAGCTGTTTAACTTAGGGAAATGCCCTACAAAAAGTCCTTTTAAGGGTTATTGGTAGTTTAGCATTATATTAGGGGGTGTATTTATTTTGGGGGGACTTTTTTATTTTAATAGGGATTAGGTTTAATTTTTTTTATTTTGGATAATGTGTTTATTATTTTTTGAAATGTTAGCCTTTTTTATTTATGTAATTGGATTAATCTAATGTAAAAATGTTTGCATGTTTTATTGTAATTTAGTTAATTGTAATTAAGGGGTTAATTTAGGGGGGGTTAGGGGGCTTAGTCATTAAATTAGTTGTTTGCGTTGTGGGGGTTGGTGGTGTAGCGGTTAGTTAATTATTTTTTTTTAATACTTTGTACGGGCGGTTAGTTGTTTTTTTTATTCTTATTGCGGGTGCTTATGTTTTTTTTTCATACTTGTCATACTTTCATACTTTTTTTTTTGTAATGCTCCATTTGCCTTCGCTGCATCCTGGTTGAGTCTTAAAATGGCAGGGTGGTAAAAAAAAATCCAGCTTCGGTGGATTCTTTCACCACCCTGCCATATTCAGAATCCACCAGGATGCAGCTTATGCTGTATATATATATATAATTTTATATATATATATATATATATATATATATATATATATATATATATATATATATATATACATTTAAGAATAAATAGAACATTTTCTTCTATGTGAAGAACATTGGAATGTGAAATATTCATCTTGGGTTAGCGCACTTGCTTAAACTTGTTTTTTTCCAGCTTTTTTGCGTTTTAATGACCTCTATTGGAGAATACGTTAACACTATCACGATATTGTAACTCGGCTTATTTTGTGTATTTGGTTAGCTCACAAGCGATAACTTTTTACTTTTAACTTGTAATATGCTTGGTACCTGATGCGCACAAAAAAACAGTGTCAATGGCAGTTAGCAAGTGAGTGATAAATAGCTCTCCTATCTGGCTTTATAGCAGCAGTGTTTACATTTTTTTTGCAGCAGTTATACATTGTTGCCAACACTGTTACCACAGAGTACAAAATACACATGCACATTCTATCTGTCCTTTTAATAAACAGAATCATTTTTAATAACACATTGTGACACATGATCTTTGCAAAGACCTTTTTAAACATAATTTGTACTAAATATTAATTTAATAAAAAAAAAAAACAACAACACAAGCTTGAAGGAGATCAATGCAAAAGTAATAACTGCCAAAATACTGCTACCTAAGTATTTAAATATTATTTTATTTACTCTATTATGTTACTTTTAAATGTCAATTGCTCATAATTTAATTTCAATTTGTTTTATACTGGTCAGGAATTGTACTTCTACACACAGATATCCATTAAAATGATTAAGATGGAATGATTAAACTAGGGATAAGTAGTAATTTACAACTCTTACAATTTTTATTTTTTCATGTTTATAACAACAATTATGTATTGATACACAGTGCTTTATTTATCAATGGGCAGAAAAGGTTTTTCAATTTTAGGAATCAGTATGCCTGTGATAATCACTAGCGGGTGCTCATAAAACACTTACTCTTGTTCTCGCAAAACCTATCACGCAAGAGGAGGGGCTGTCAATCACCCCGGTCGGAATAGCTTGGGGTGATTTTAAAACACAAGCTCAAAGCAGCAGACCTGATTAAGGGTGGCGCATCATTGAGACACATACAGTATCTGAAACAAATAGAAATAGAAATATATAGGAGAGCCATAAGAAAGGTTGCTACTTAGGTAATATAGTTCTAAAAAAAAGTGCAGAAAACAACATAAGAGAGTAAATAATAAAGATAATATTAAAGAAAAGAAAGTACACTTTTTACAGGGATAAAAGTATCTTCATTATTGAATATAAACATTGTGGTAACTGATTTTCCATTTTAGAATAAATTAATATCAACATAAAGAGCTAGATTACGAATGGAGCAGTATAATTTGCGTGCAATGTCAGGGGGTTTTTTAAGCAGCAAAACGGGCATACTACAAGCTACAAGTAAATGTGTTTGCTTGAGTGCAATCACGATTTATGCGTCTCGCGTAAAGGATAGGGTAACAAATCCAAATCTCCAATATTTGTTAAGTAAATAATATTTTGAATGAACGCTGTTGAGTCTTGTATAAATGATAGCATCTGCTTCACCCATGGTTGTAGGTAATAATCAACAAACTGTGCCAATGGTTGTAATAGTGAGCCCCTAGCCAATACAATGGGTCTACCATGAGATGTTGTTGGATTTTTGTGTATCTTTGGAAGTGTGTACAGAATGGGTACAAAGGGAAAGTCCTTCTTAAGAAATACAAATTGTTCTGGTGTAATTACTTCATGTCCACCTCAACTTTATATAAAGATGTGGGGTCATTCATCAAAGGTTGATATGTTTTTTATCTGACAATTGGCACAAAATATCTTCCCTGTAATATTGGTTATCCATTAGTACAATTGCACTTACTTTGACCACAGGGTGACTCACTATTTATGTATCCACACTTAATTCAGACAATGCATTCCTCTCAGTACTTGAAATTTTTTTAAAGTGATATGTCCTTGTGCCCTCTTGTAGCTGTTGTGTCACCAGTGAAGATGGAGGAATTATGGATAAAGAACTCTTATCCCTAAAAGGTGTTGTCTCACCAGAGCCCTCCTTGAAGACTTTTTCAAGCATAAACTTCTCCCAAAGCGTTAGATATCAACTTAAGGTCCTAAGTCATCCATCCTATGAGTGGGTACAAATGAAAGACCTTTATTCAGGACACTGATTTCAAATTTTGAGAATTGTCTAGAGTTGATGTTAAATACTATATTCTCTCCCTCGTTGGAGAGGATGATGGCGGGCTAGGGCCCGTCCTCCTCGTGGGTGACCTTGGCCTTTGCCTAAAAAAGCCTTTGAAATTGGTAGGGCATGTGAAAAGGTAGAGAGGTTACTAATGTTTCTAGGGGGTCCACTCCAGTTGTTGTTACCTCTATAATCCCTGGAGCATGTGGGGACTCCTCTACTTTGGGGAATAAAAATGTTTTCTATCTGGGAAATTTGAGTTTTGTTATATGTTTCAGGGTCAGAGCTATCCCAGAAACTGGAATCTACTGTAGCCAGTGACTGTAGTTAATGGTATTTTCTATCCCGCCAGGATCTAAAACATCTACTTTCTTCAGGGGATAACAGCGACCTATAGACCCTTTTATATGTGTAATCCTGATTAACCACTTGTAATTTACTATTTTTAAAGGCAAATAAAACTTGTTTATATATTTTCTCCACCAAATTTTCAGTAATGTCAGAGCTAATTGTGTTTCAATGATCACATTACATTTTTTTAATTTCCAGCTTAACTTCATCCAAAGTCTCCCCACTCCTCTAATAACCAGTAGCTTAAGATCAAAAAATTAACGCATTTAGCCAGATGTGGTAACTAACTCATCCAGTTTTGCTTTTATTCTTAGCTGTGTACTTACAAGTGAGTGCTAGACTTCTTCTGTGTGTTATATTAATTTGTTTTGTAATTTTCCCTATGGGCTCTGCACCCAGACTTGTCTGGGGTTAACTTCCTGTGTCCCTTGGGACCATGCAGCTACCTGTGAGTGCTAGCACCCAATGCTGTGCAGGTTGCAGGGTTATAGGATGTATACCCGGTTCAGTTTGAAAGTGCAGTACCCTTCCGTGTTTATATATATATATATATATATATATATAGCCAGGATTTGGTCTAATGAAGATTAATACTTGCAGAGAAAAGACCTGCACTCACTGGACATCAAATACAGTGAAAACATTCTTTAATATGTGACGTTTTGGGGACTTATTCCCCTTCCTCAGTCTTAGGAAGGGGAGCAAGTCCCTGAATTGTTACATTTTAAATAATTTTTTCACTGTATTTGAAGTCCAGTGAGTGCGGATCTTTTCTCTACAAGTATATATACTTTATATTAGTTGTTTGCGTTGTGGGGGTTGGTGGTGTAGTAGTTAATATGTAAATTAGGTTTAATGTGTTGTGTGGGCTGGCAGTTTAGGGGTTAATAGATGTATTAGGTAGTTTGCGATGTTGGATTTTTTTTCTTAGTACTTCGTGCGGGCGGTTAGTTAATTATTTTTTTTAATACTTTGTACGGGCGGTTAGTTGTTTTTTTTATACTTATTGCGGGCGCTTATGTTTTTTTTTCATACTTGTCATACTTTCATACTTTTTTTTTTTGTAATGCTCCATTTGCCTTCGCTGCATCCTGGTTGAGTCTTAAAATGGCAGGGTGGTAAAAAAAAATCCAGCTTCGGTGGATTCTTTCACCACCCTGCCATATTCAGAATCCACCAGGATGCAGCTTATGCTGTATATATATATATATAATTTTATATATATATATATATATATATATATATATATATATATACATTTAAGAATAAATAGAAAATTTTCTTCTATGTGAAGAACATTGGAATGTGAAATATTCATCTTGGGTTAGCGCACTTGCTTAAACTTGTTTTTTTCCAGCTTTTTTGCGTTTTAATGACCTCTATTGGAGAATACGTTAACACTATCACGATATTGTAACTCGGCTTATTTTGTGTATTTGGTTAGCTCACAAGCGATAACTTTTTACTTTTAACTTGTAATATGCTTGGTACCTGATGCGCACAAAAAAACAGTGTCAATGGCAGTTAGCAAGTGAGTGATAAATAGCTCTCCTATCTGGCTTTATAGCAGCAGTGTTTACATTTTTTTTGCAGCAGTTATACATTGTTGCCAACACTGTTACCACAGAGTACAAAATACACATGCACATTCTATCTGTCCTTTTAATAAACAGAATCATTTTTAATAACACATTGTGACACATGATCTTTGCAAAGACCTTTTTAAACATAATTTGTACTAAATATTAATTTAATAAAAAAAAAAAACAACAACACAAGCTTGAAGGAGATCAATGCAAAAGTAATAACTGCCAAAATACTGCTACCTAAGTATTTAAATATTATTTTATTTACTCTATTATGTTACTTTTAAATGTCAATTGCTCATAATTTAATTTCAATTTGTTTTATACTGGTCAGGAATTGTACTTCTACACACAGATATCCATTAAAATGATTAAGATGGAATGATTAAACTAGGGATAAGTAGTAATTTACAACTCTTACAATTTTTATTTTTTCATGTTTATAACAACAATTATGTATTGATACACAGTGCTTTATTTATCAATGGGCAGAAAAGGTTTTTCAATTTTAGGAATCAGTATGCCTGTGATAATCACTAGCGGGTGCTCATAAAACACTTACTCTTGTTCTCGCAAAACCTATCACGCAAGAGGAGGGGCTGTCAATCACCCCGGTCGGAATAGCTTGGGGTGATTTTAAAACACAAGCTCAAAGCAGCAGACCTGATTAAGGGTGGCGCATCATTGAGACACATACAGTATCTGAAACAAATAGAAATAGAAATATATAGGAGAGCCATAAGAAAGGTTGCTACTTAGGTAATATAGTTCTAAAAAAAAGTGCAGAAAACAACATAAGAGAGTAAATAATAAAGATAATATTAAAGAAAAGAAAGTACACTTTTTACAGGGATAAAAGTATCTTCATTATTGAATATAAACATTGTGGTAACTGATTTTCCATTTTAGAATAAATTAATATCAACATAAAGAGCTAGATTACGAATGGAGCAGTATAATTTGCGTGCAATGTCAGGGGGTTTTTTAAGCAGCAAAACGGGCATACTACAAGCTACAAGTAAATGTGTTTGCTTGAGTGCAATCACGATTTATGCGTCTCGCGTAAAGGGTAGGGTAACAAATCCAAATCTCCAATATTTGTTAAGTAAATAATATTTTGAATGAACGCTGTTGAGTCTTGTATAAATGATAGCATCTGCTTCACCCATGGTTGTAGGTAATAATCAACAAACTGTGCCAATGGTTGTAATAGTGAGCCCCTAGCCAATACAATGGGTCTACCATGAGATGCTGTTGGATTTTTGTGTATCTTTGGAAGTGTGTACAGAATGGGTACAAAGGGAAAGTCCTTCTTAAGAAATACAAATTGTTCTGGTGTAATTACTTCATGTCCACCTCAACTTTATATAAAGATGTGGGGTCATTCATCAAAGGTTGATATGTTTTTTATCTGACAATTGGCACAAAATATCTTCCCTGTAATATTGGTTATCCATTAGTACAATTGCACTTACTTTGACCACAGGGTGACTCACTATTTATGTATCCACACTTAATTCAGACAATGCATTCCTCTCAGTACTTGAAATTTTTTTAAAGTGATATGTCCTTGTGCCCTCTTGTAGCTGTTGTGTCACCAGTGAAGATGGAGGAATTATGGATAAAGAACTCTTATCCCTAAAAGGTGTTGTCTCACCAGAGCCCTCCTTGAAGACTTTTTCAAGCATAAACTTCTCCCAAAGCGTTAGATATCAACTTAAGGTCCTAAGTCATCCATCCTATGAGTGGGTACAAATGAAAGACCTTTATTCAGGACACTGATTTCAAATTTTGAGAATTGTCTAGAGTTGATGTTAAATACTATATTCTCTCCCTCGTTGGAGAGGATGATGGCGGGCTAGGGCCCGTCCTCCTCGTGGGTGACCTTGGCCTTTGCCTAAAAAAGCCTTTGAAATTGGTAGGGCATGTGAAAAGGTAGAGAGGTTACTAATGTTTCTAGGGGGTCCACTCCAGTTGTTGTTACCTCTATAATCCCTGGAGCATGTGGGGACTCCTCTACTTTGGGGAATAAAAATGTTTTCTATCTGGGAAATTTGAGTTTTGTTATATGTTTCAGGGTCAGAGCTATCCCAGAAACTGGAATCTACTGTAGCCAGTGACTGTAGTTAATGGTATTTTCTATCCCGCCAGGATCTAAAACATCTACTTTCTTCAGGGGATAACAGCGACCTATAGACCCTTTTATATGTGTAATCCTGATTAACCACTTGTAATTTACTATTTTTAAAGGCAAATAAAACTTGTTTATATATTTTCTCCACCAAATTTTCAGTAATGTCAGAGCTAATTGTGTTTCAATGATCACATTACATTTTTTTAATTTCCAGCTTAACTTCATCCAAAGTCTCCCCACTCCTCTAATAACCAGTAGCTTAAGATCAAAAAATTAACGCATTTAGCCAGATGTGGTAACTAACTCATCCAGTTTTGCTTTTATTCTTAGCTGTGTACTTACAAGTGAGTGCTAGACTTCTTCTGTGTGTTGTATTAATTTGTTTTGTAATTTTCCCTATGGGCTCTGCACCCAGACTTGTCTGGGGTTAACTTCCTGTGTCCCTTGGGACCATGCAGCTACCTGTGAGTGCTAGCACCCAATGCTGTGCAGGTTGCAGGGTTATAGGATGTATACCCGGTTCAGTTTGAAAGTGCAGTACCCTTCCGTGTTTATATATATATATATAGCCAGGATTTGGTCTAATGAAGATTAATACTTGCAGAGAAAAGACCTGCACTCACTGGACATCAAATACAGTGAAAACATTCTTTAATATGTGACGTTTTGGGGACTTATTCCCCTTCCTCAGTCTTAGGAAGGGGAGCAAGTCCCTGAATTGTTACATTTTAAATAATTTTTTCACTGTATTTGAAGTCCAGTGAGTGCGGATCTTTTCTCTACAAGTATATATACTGTATATATATATATATATATATATATATATATATATATATATATATATATATAAATATGTATATAATATATGTATATAAATTCACACACACATAGAAACACACACACTCAATTATTATTATTTGCCAATTGCAAGTGTCATTCTAAACTTGTCAACAAAGTATGACTTGACGTTTGTTATGTATAAATAGCGCACCAACCCCCTTTTAGGGAGATAAACTGTTTTCTGTGAAACCCTGGGTCTAAATATTTTCCAAATGTAATTGTTTATAAACTGCTGCAATTTTAAATAAAAAGTTTAGGAAGAGTTATTGGGGGAGTGTAATATTTGTAAAACTTGTATACTGCCTAACAAAGATATATCTCTTCAAATTCCACAAAGAACGATCATGATGGAATGTGAGTCATAGTTTAGCTTTACATACAGACATCATCATATGATACAGGTAAATAGATACTAGATTTTGTAACCATTTTTGCTTAATATAAATGGAACAGATTACAAGTGGTGCAATAATATTTTTCTCACCTGCTGAGGTCAAATTGATACTTTATTGCGGCTGGTGAAGCGTGCATATTACAAGTTGATAATAAAAAGTTAGGGCACGAACTAAAAGCTCGGCCGCGTTAATTTCAGGACTTTGGTTATCGTGACTGAGCTAACTCCTTCTCCCCATAGACTTCTATAGGTTGCGCTTAATATGTTATTGCTTGTATGCTAACCCGACACGCGCTAGACCAACTTTACTAAGAATTACAATAATATTTTTATTAAAATGTGTATATATGAGTGCAATACTTTATTTTAATATGTTTTACATGTGTTTTGCACACTGCTGAACTTACCTTCCTGCTTTTCAACAAATGGTAACAAAGAACATTTGATAACAGAAGTAGATTGGAAAGTTGTTTAAATTGTATGTTCTATCTGAATTATGAAAGAAAAATATAGCGTTTTATGTCCCTTTAAATAGCATCAGTGTTTTCTGCCATGTCTTGCTCCGGGTACATGCACAATACCTACCTACATATGCCCTAGACATGACAACAAAGCAAAAAAGATAATAGAAGTAATTTGGAATTTTTTTAAATTCTGTCTGAATTATGAACAATACATTGTGGATTGCATTTCCCTTTATGGAATCAGAGTCACCTTTCTAGTTTGCACAGTTAGAAATATGTTTCTCAATTGTCAATAACAAACCTATCATAGCTTTTTATACAATGAAGTCAGAATGTACCAGTTGCAAAGACCCCCCCCCCCCCCCTTTACATTATTACTTTGAGCACAATACAAATACCTGTGGGAATTCTATGTACGTGCACATTTCAGTGCACCAGAAATGTTTCCAAGGAGTTGTATTTTATGATCCGATCAACATAAGCTTTGCTGCGAGAATTCAGTGACCAGACTGCCTGACTTCCTAAGCACATTTTCTCTAAGCCTTTGTTTCATTGCATTTTTCTTTCTAACGTGGTTTGTATGTAAATCCTCAGGTGTACAACATGTCTTGGCATTTAACCATTGACTTCTATTATTATGACATAAGATTGTCTGCCATATTATACCTTGCTAGCTTTTTCCTGACCAAAAGAATTTCCTCAAATTCACCATCCTAAGAAAAGTCAAAATAATATTATTTCTATTCACAGTAGTTTAGAAGAGATCCCAAAATGCTGAAGACTCGCCAGAAACACAAGTTATGGAGCTGCGCTCTGATGAGGAGGACAGGAATCACCACAATTCAACCCGATCAAGTACGATCGGGTTGATTGACACCTCCCTACTGGTGGCCGATTGGCCGCGAATCTGCAGGGGGCAGCGTTGCTATGGAGAGCGTATTGCTCTCCGCATTCAACGATGTCTGTCGGACCTGATCCGCACTGTCGGATCAGGTCCGACAGACACTTGATAATTCGGCCTCTATGAATCAGATTAATGTACCCAACTTTGTTTTGCAATAAAAAAAGACTAATTAGAAGGTAGAATAATGTTTCATTCCAATTTATTTCACCTTGCAGATAAAAGGACAGTAAACTTAAAAAAATAATGTTATATAATTCTGCACATAGTGCAGAATTATATAACATTATCTTAGCAACAGTTTTCAAAATCAAAGGATTTTAGAGATTTTAGCTATCAAAGTTGCACTTACTTATTCTCCTCTCCTCCTCTAATCACAGCGCGCCCGATCGCGCTATTGAACTGAATGTAGCACGCTGACGCTACCGACCAGAGTAGAAGCAGGCTACACTCAGTTCAATAGTGTGATTGGGCACGCTGTGATTAGACAACTTTGACAGATAAAATCTCTAAAATCCTTTAATTTTGAACTATGTGCAGAATTATATAACATTATTTTTTAAGTTTATTGTCCCTTTAATGCAAAAAGTAGGAATAATATATATATTACGCTCGAGCGTTAACACTGATGGAAGTAATCTTTTTGTGTGCATAGATTAGAGCGTGTATCACAAGTAGACAATAAAAGTTTTGTGAACGAGGGAACATTGTAATGTTTTCACATACAGGAGCATGTTATTTTTATTTTAAATAAATATTTCTAGATATATAGATAGGTATAGATATATATTTTACATTAACATTATCGGATGCGCGCTTTAGGTCTAACATGGAGTCGGGTTACCGCACATGAAGAATTAGTTATCTTAAGGTGCATTATTTAAAAGGACATGAAACCCATTTTTTTTTCTTCTTTCATGATTCAGATAGAACATGCAATTTTAAGCAACTTTTCTTTGTTCTCTTGGTATCTTTATTTGAAAAGCAGAAATGTAAGCTTAGGAGCCGGCACATTTTTAGTTCAGCACCTGGGTAGCGCTTGCTGTTATCCTTAAGATAACTCATGTTGGGTTTGCGCACACAAAGAATTAGTGTATTCCTGTCGGGTTTGTGCGCCACTTATAATCTAGATATTTTAATATTCTGATATTCTAATAAAAGGTGTAGGAGACTTAGATGCCACAAAAGACCAAAACCTAAACTGTCCAGAGAAAATAGGGACAGTTAGCAAGTATGTTTCAGGTTAGAAAGGGGCAGAATGTAGCATACTCCTAAATTCCTAGATATGGCAGAAACAAAAGCCTTCATCACATTTAGATTGCGTTCAGTTTAGTTTAACAAGGCATATAATGAAGATTAAATCTTGCTGGTTATCTGTAGGGTCAATGCAGAAGACAAGTGAGTATGAAATAACATATGATATGACATTGTAACAATTAGAGATGTGCAAGGAAGAAAATGTCATTTCGGACAAAGTTTTAGTTACGAATATTCAGAGACATTTGTTTCCATAAATATTCGGTGGCTGCACTATTCGATTTTCGTCTTCATTAAAATGAATGTAAATGTTTTAAAACCACGGGTGAAAAGTTCACCTGTAGCTACAATATTTGCCTTAAAGGATTGCAGTGGAAAACAAAGCTTATTTCTGCATAAATATATATAATTTAAATCTTATTGACATCACAAAAGCCTGCCAAAAAATGGTAGTGTTTACTCTGTTCCATCTTGCCCAATCATTGCACACCAAACTTGCATATTCATTTTTGCTGTGTGTTCATGATCGCAAGCGCATTACAATTGGAGTCTAACGCATGCGCATTACATCTGTGGAGTTTCCAAAATATCAAGCTTGATAATATAAGGGTGATCCTTATAAAGTGATTTACCACAATTACGCTCCTGCAATCTCTCCTGGTGCTAATACTATTGCGGTTCCAATTAAATGATCACAGTGCTACGGATGTCATCATTTTGTCCTGGACATATTGTGCATGCATGGGGGATCATTTACAAGAGCAAAAGAGTAGGGAATTTGCACACTACCCGGAACTGCAACTAAAGTGAAAACCCAGGTTGCCCACCGTGATTGGCTAATGCAAATTAGCCTCACGGTGGGTTTGGAAAGACGCCAATTTTACACACCAGATTGCGACAACCAAACAAACCAAACAAAAAAGCAAGGTATTTGAACATTTTTGCAAGTTATAATTAACTAAACAATAAACCAATATAAAAATTTGCCTTTCACATCCCTTTAATGTGCTCTCCAGAGTATGGAGAGCACGTTAAGTATGTCCGAAAACAAATGCACTTCTCTAGTAACAATATCATTGTCTTAAGTTTGACTTTATAATCCTATAGACAAATGGCATTAAAGGGACAGTCTACACCAAAATATTTATTGTTTAAAAGATAGATAATCCCTTTATTACCCATTCCCTAGTTTTGCATAACCAACACTGTTATATTAATATACTTTTACCTCTGTGATTATCTTTCAGTTCTTTTGACAGACTTGCATATTAGCCATTCAGTGCTGACTCCTAGGAACTCCACATGAGTGAGCACAGTGTTATCTAAGTGAAACACATGAACTAACACCCTCTAGTGGTGAAAAACTGTAAAAATGCCCTTAGCTAAGAGGCGGCCTTCAAGGGTTTAGAAATTAGCTTATGAACCTCCTAGATTTAGCTTTCAACTAAGAATACCAAGAAATAGAAGTAAATTGGAAAATTGTTTAAAATTACATGCCCTATCAAAATAATGAAAGTTTGTTTCGGACTAGACTGTCCCTTTAAATTACAAGTACAAACAAAATATGATTAGATGAACATATCATAACCGTTCTGCTTTAATAATAAATAGTTTGAGATTTTTTTATTACAAGCTAATAACTAATTCCGATTCTTGTGGTACAAGCGCGTACTATATTTAGTCCTATTAAAAGAGCTAACAGCTTGAACTCTGCTATTTGTCCGCATGTTCAGTTAAGTTTCACTTTACTGGTATAAAAACTGAGCTACTGAGAGGGAAATAATGACATGGCAATTAGTTAGATCTAAATGTTGGTTAAAAGGTTTTCATAAACAAATTCATAAAGCTTATAATAAGCATCAAGTAATTACTGTAAATTCCAATACCTGCTTGTTGTTACTGTGCAATCCTGCATTTAAAGGGACAGTCACTGGGGCAGTACCCTCAAAGGTAAACCCGCTGTACCCTTTAACATAGGTACATATTGGCACCCTTGCAGATTGTACCTTTCAAAGGCAAATATGTACCTTTGGTGACTAGTTTGGACCTCAAAACTATGGTACCATAAAGTACCCTTATAAATGGTACAAATTTGGCCTTTATAGGGTACTGCCCCAGTGACAAGCCCTTTGTACCTCATGATGGCAAATTTTTTACTCAACTCAGCGTATTAAAAATGCTGTTCCATCAAATTTATTTTATAACATTCAGTTATGCATTCACCTAATGTGTACTTGTTCAGGCAGTATTACAACAGCAGGTTCTAAGACTGCTACAGTAATTCCTGAAAGAACCAGGCTAAACAACCAGTTCCAAAAGGAGATACTCAAAATGTGTTATTTCACTCTGTACTAGGCCCTAACAACACCCCATTTAAGTATGGATGACATGCCACATAAAACATAAATATATAGAAAACATATAGAAAACAACATAATAATAAAATATAACGCTAAAGAAAACAAGGGGGATTCAGGGGAGGGATAAACGATAGCACTCACAACCATACATTGAATTGTCACTCTATGCAAAACATATGCAAATTAATCTATTTCCCCAGCACACATTTTGGTGATGAAGCTTCTACTAATAGATGGAGCTGTGTTACACGTCAAGGAACTTTCAACCAATAGATGGCGCTATGTCGCATTACACAATGTCCATGTATGTGACTGGGGAACAGTAACAATTTATTTTTTTTAAACAGGTTCTTAAAAAGCTCTTGTTTATTTTATAGAATTTAAAATAACATTTTTTCTTTGTAATTTAAATTAATATGTTTGCTTTATGTTTAAGAGTTATCATCTTGATGCACTAAATATAAACATTAAAATGTTAAAAGGACAGTCTAGTCAAAATTAAAGTTTCATTTTTCAGATAGGACTTGTAATTTTAATCAACTTTCTAATTCACTTTTATCATCAAATTTGCTTTGTTCTTTTAGTATTCTTAGTTGAAACTAAAGCTAGGTAGGCTCATGTGTTAATATCTAAGCTCTTGAGGGCTGCCTCTTATCACATGCTTTTTAAATAGCAACAAGTTCATGTGGGCCATATAGATAACATTGTGTTAATGCCCGGAGAGAGTTATTTAAGATTTAGCACAACACAGCAGTAAATGCAACTCAATAGGTTTTATTTAGTCACAGTCATGTGATCAGGGGGCTGTCAGATGGTTCTTAGATATAAGGTAATCACTGTTGGTTATGCAAAACTGGGGAATGGGTAATAAAGGGATCATGTATCTCTTAAAACAATACAAATTCTATTGTAGACTGTCCCTTTGAGTGTGTGTGTGTGTGTGCTATTTAGAACCAGCAAGACAGTGTTATTGAAGATATGGGTTAAGTATTTTGTGTTCCCTACCCACTTCTTGCATATTACCATTGAAGATTAATTATTTGCTGTACAACATGTATGTTGAATTCATTTTGGGTGACTGACAGTTATGTGTTCATTAAATAATTGAGGTGCACAAATGATATGGACTTGCAGGGTTTGGCAGCCTTGAACCACCCATCCCCCTCAACCTTTTGGTCACACAAGTGATTGTACCTTTTTGGGGGGATTAAATGGTACAGACATGGACTCTTTAACAGTTGGAAATATATTTGTACCTTATTTACCCCTAAATGGTACATGTTAGTTCCTTAAGGTGTAACACAAGTGATTGTACCTTTTTGGGGGGGAATAAATAGTACAGACATGGACCCTTTAACAGTTGGAAACATATTTGTACCTTATTTACCCCTAAATGGTACATATTAGTTCCTTAAGGTGTAATTATGATCCATTGAGGGTACAACCACAGCAGTTGTATCCTAAGGCCTCTAGTTTTCAGGTCCACCAGACCTCGCTGAATACGGCGAGCAATAGGCTTCCCATATTCAGCATTGCACCAGCAGCTCACAAGAGCTGCTGGTGCAACACCGTCCCCTGCAGACTCGCGGCCAATGGGCCGCCAGCAGGGGGGTGTCAATCAACCCGATCGTACTCGATCGGGTTGTATTGTGGCGATGTGTGTCCGCCTGCTCAGAGCAGGCAGACAGGTTATGGAGCAGCGGTCTTTGTGACCGCTGCTTCATAACTGCTGTTTCTGGCAAGCCTGCAGGCTCGCCAGAAACTCGGAGCATTAAGCTCCATTCGGAGCTTGATACATATGCCCGTAAGTGTTCACAAACAAACCTCAACTGTACCCTTTTTTCTGACAGTGTACCTTCCAGTAGTGCATTTCTGCTCCTTTAACAAAGATTACCAAGAGAATCAAGCAAATTTTATTAAACGTATATATGATCTATCTGAATCATGAAAAAAGAAATGGGGTTTCAGTTTTTTAAGGTTTAAATCCTCTCTTAAGTTAACAAATGAGTTTCCCAATGACCTAATGTCTAATGAATTTTGATATTTCATTATAAATTTTCTAGATTTGACATCACATCAGCTATAGCATAGTCAGTTTGCATGTTAAACTGTGTTCTACATATCTTCCATTAGTCTTAGGGCTCCATGTACAAAGCAGAGGATGCTCCCTAGTCAAAAAGGATGATCTTCCTGGAGTCATTCTAAAGTAATCCATGCCTCCTGACTAGTCATCAGAAGCCATCCTGAAGTACGCCCACTTATTATTTTATTATTATTATCGGTTATTTGTAGAGCGCCAACAGATTCCGCAGCGCTACAAAAAAACAGTTATAGGGATCAAATGGGTAGAGGGCCCTGCCAAGAGTTGCACTGTTGTAGTCAGCTCTTGAGAAGGTGATCAACAAACAGCTGGACTCTTAAGCTTACATGCTAGGGGGGTTCAGGGGATAGCAATGGAGGAGAGGAACTGGTATAAAGTAAGGTTAGTGTAGGTTGTATGCATCCCTGAACAGTAGAATCTTTAGGGAGCACTTGAAGCTTTTAAAACTAGAAGAGAGTCTTGTGGAGCGAGGCAGAGAGTTCCACAAGATGGGAGCCAGTCTGGAGAAGTCCTGTAAACGGGAGTGTGATGAGGTGACAAGAGAGGAGGAGAGTAGGAGGTCGTGAGCAGAGCAAAGGGGACGGGAGGGAGAGTATCTGGAGACAAGATCTGAGATATAGGGGGGAGCAGTGCAGTTGAGGGCTTTGTATGTCAGAGTGAGAATTTTGTGTTTGATCCTAGAGGCAAGAGGAAGCCAGTGAAGAGATTGGCAGAGAGGTGCAGCAGATGAAGAGCAACTTGTAAGGAAGATGAGTCTGGCATAGGCATTCATTAAGGATTGTAAAGGAGCTAGGCGGTAGGTGGGGAGACCAGAAAGGACAGAGTTGCAGTAATCGAGGCGGGAGAGGATGAGAGAGAGGATTAAAATCTTAGTTGTGTCTTGTGTGAGGAAGTGTCAAATGTGACCCCGAGACATCGGGCATGCGGGGTAGGGGTAATGATGGAGTTGTCGACAGTTATAGAGAGATTGGGGATGGAGAGTTTTGAAGAAGGGGGGGAAATAAGGACCTCAGTTTTGGAGAGATTTAGCTTGAGGTAGTGAGAGGACATCCAGTTGGAGATGTGAGAAAGACAGTTAGTGACACGGGTTAGCAAGGAAGGAGAAAGGTCTGGTGCAGAGAAGTAGATTTGGGTGTCGTCTGCATACAAATGATATTGTAAACCATGGGACTTTATTAGGGAACCTAGTGATGACGTGTAGATTGAGAAGAGAAGGGGACCGAGGACAGAGCCTTGCCTTACGCCGACAGAAAGTGGTGACGGGGCAGAGGAGGCCCCAGAGAAGGCTACACTAAAGGTACGGTTTGACATGTAGGAAGAGAGCCACGAGAGGGCTGTGTCACATATGCCAAAGGATTGGAGGGTTTGGAGCAAGAGAGGGTGGTCAACAGTGTCAAAATATTTAAATGAGATGACTCTAGAGTCATTTACTGGCTGCTTGTGAAGTAATGAGGGAGGTAATCAGTGAGGTAATCTGCTAATAATTCTGAATTTATCACCCAGAATTTGTTACTTTAGCTGATGACTTTACAAGCCTGATGATGTCTAATGATGAGCAAATGTCTTCTAAAGTAGTTTGATGATCTGTAGAGTAATACGGTTTGTCATGGTGCTGCAGTGCAGACTCGCGCATGTGACTGAAGATTTTGTAACCTCATCTCCCATCAAATCACTGCAGACTCACTATAGAGGAAAGGAAAAATCAAAATTAAACTTGCATAATTCAGATACAGCATGCCATTTCTTTCATGTAATTAGCAAGAGTCCATGAGCTAGTGACGTATGGGATATACATTCCTACCAGGAGGGGCAAAGTTTCCCAAACCTCAAAATGCCTATAAATACACCCCTCACCACACCCACAAATCAGTTTTACAAACTTTGCTTCCTATGGAGGTGGTGAAGTAAGTTTGTGCTAGATTCTACGTTGATATGCGCTCCGCAGCAGGTTGGAGCCTGGTTTTCCTCTCAGCATGCAGTGAATGTCAGAGGGATGTGAGGAGAGTATTGCCTATTTGAATTCAATGATCTCCTTCTACGGGGTCTATTTCATAGGTTCTCTGTTATCGGTCGTAGAGATTCATCTCTTACCTCCCTTTTCAGATCGACGATATACTCTTATTTATATACCATTACCTCTGCTGATTTTCGTTTCAGTACTGGTTTGGCTTTCTACAACATGTAGATGAGTGTCCTGGGGTAAGTAAATCTTATTTTCTGTGACACTCTAAGCTATGGTTGGGCACTTTTTTTTATAAAGTTCTAAATATATGTATTCAAACATTTATTTGCCTTGACTCAGGATGTTCAACATTCCTTATTTCAGACAGTCAGTTTCATATTTGGGATAATGCATATGAATATATCAATCAATAAATCATTTTTTTCTTACCTTAAAAATTTGACTTTTTCCCTGTGGGCTGTTAGGCTCGCGGGGGCTGAAAATGCTTCATTTTATTGCGTCATTCTTGGCGCTGACTTTTTTGGCGCAAATTTTTTTTTTCTGTTTCCAGCGTCATACGTGTCGCCGGAAGTTGCGTCATTTTTGTTGTTCTTTTGCGCCAAAAGTGTCGGCGTTCCGGATGTGGCGTAATTTTTGGTGCCAAAAGCATTTAGGCGCCAAATAATGTGGGCGTCATTTTTGGCGCTAAAAAAATATGGGCGTCACTATTGTCTCCACATTATTTAAGTCTCATTTTTTATTGCTTCTGGTTGCTAGAAGCTTGTTCACTGGCATTTTTTTCCCATTCCTGAAACTGTCATTTAAGGAATTTGATCAATTTTGCTTTATATGTTGTTTTTTCTATTACATATTGCAAGATGTCCCACATTGAAACTGAGTCAGAAGATACTTCTGGAAAATCGCTGCCTGGGGCTGGAGCTACCAAAGCTAAGTGTATCTACTGTAAACTTATGGTATCTGTTCTTCCAGCTGTTGTTTGTACTGTTTTGTCATGACAAACTGTGATATCCCTTTAAATCTGAACCTGCATAAGCACTTCCTTCCTATTTAAGGAAGTGCTTACCCCTCAATCAGGGCCTGAAAATTGAAGCTGTTTATCACTTCTCCTTGCTCCTCTGTGGAGCTACTACCACATTGTGCTATTGTTGCTTTAACCTTCAGGTCTTTTACTTCGCCTTTGATACCCGCTGGGTATCTACTGTTACCTCTATTCAGACCGGGATCATCTTCCGGATTCATCCGCCAATCGGAACTTCTTTCACCACGCCGAAGTCGCGCTCACACCAAACAGACGCTGAACCTAAGAGCTGCAACTTACCTCTCAGCCTTTATTTTCTAAAAGGCATTACCGCTCTCCACGCTTCTTACCACCGCTACTGTTAAGATAAGTACCGCTCTCCACGCTACAATTTATTCATTCATAATGGTTAAACCTTAAACACCATTGTTTGTTATTGGAGATATCTTTAACCTTTATTGTGATTTTCATCTGACTCAGTAGATTGCGGTTTGGGATTCAAGCTAGTATGTCTGGACTGTGTATATATTTTATTGCTTGAAAGTGTGAGTGCGTGAAGAAATTACCTTTACTTTATCAAGCAGTCTAAACCTTTGCTTTGCTTAATCTGCTTTAATCAGCATTAACTGTTGCATTATTTTGTAACACATATGACATACTCTGAACTTAAATCTCAGTTACTCATAATCTTTCCTGAATATTTATATATTCGTATCTTAGTGAAGTTTCATATTATTCTATCAATTACAAAATTAATGACTCACCTTAAATAAGTAAGTTTAATAAATCATTTTCTCTTGCTTATTTTAAGAAAAGAGCAACAAAATCTTTATTTTTCATATTCTAATTATCACACTATTAGATAACTTTTGGTTATCACAGAATTTTCAGGCCAATAAGGTTATAACCTGTAAAATATAGGATGGATCCTAGTGAAATAAAAAATGAATTCACCAACATTCATCAAAAATTAGAATATCTAGCCAGGGCCTTAACTGAGGTACAATCAGAAAATAAAGCACTTAAAACTCTAGTAAAAGAATGTTTACCAGCCAAGAGCTCAGAAGTCCCTGAACCTCACATTAACTATCCTCAACCCTTTTCTGGTAAACGAAGTGAATATAGAGACTTTAAAAATGCTTGCAAATTACTTTTTTCATTAAGGCCTAAAACTTATCACTCTGAGAGAATGAAGGTTTGTACTACCATCTCCTTCCTCCAGGGGGAGCCTCGCTCATGGGCTAATAGATATTTTGAGAATAACCATCCAATCTTAGATTCCCTGGAAGAATTTTTTTTAGCCATGACATCCTTATATGAGGACTCTCATTCCCAGATGACGGCAGAAACGAAATTGAGATCCCTAAAACAGGGTAAGAGGAATATAGAAGACTATATTACCGAATTCCAAATGTGGATAGATGATTCCAAATGGAATGAAATTAGTTTGAAGAACCAGTTCAGACTGGGCCTTTCAGAATTGTTAAAAGATGAGTTGTCCCGTTTGGAGATGCCCGAAACCCTGAATGGACTGATGAAATTAAGTACTACCCTGGATCGGCGATTACGTGAAAGGAAGGCTGAGAGAGCTACCTATGATGTACCACCTAGACGTCCGTATCTTTACACACCCAACCAGGAAAAGGGTACTTCTAATCAAACCCCAATGGAGATTGGAGCCATAAAAGGACCTTTAACACCTGAAGAAAAGGCCAGACGCAGATCTGAGAATCTTTGCTTATATTGTGGGCAAAAAGAACACTCAGTTAATAATTGCCCAATTCTTCAAAAGCAGAAGAAGGGTAAGATTCATTCAAAACATAATATTTTATACTTCACTCAAAACCCTCAAATGACTCTTAACCTTTCTTTACAGTGGGATCAGAAAAACGTGCAGTCTAATGCATTGATCGATTCTGGGGCAGCCGGAAATTATATCGATATTTCTTTTGTTGATTTAAATAAAATTCCTATTGTTTGCAAGGCACAACCAGTCTCTGTTAAACTCATTGATGGTTCCCTCATACAACATGGTCCCATTACCCATCAAACGATACCTTTACTAGTGACAACTGACAATGGACATACTGAATATCTTACTTTTGACTTAATTTCCATCCACATGCATACACTTATTTTTGGCTTTACATGGTTAAAAAAACATAACCCCAGCATTGACTGGTCCACTTCACAGGTATCATTAGCATCACCATTCTGTTTAAAAACATGTTATCCATATCAGTTAATCTCTGCTATTGAACCCGAACTACCAGAAATTTATCAGGATCTGGCAGAGGTGTTTGATCTAAAAGAGGCAGAAAACCTCCCCCCTCATAGGGAGTTTGATTGTCCAATTGATCTGATACCGGGCTCTCAAATTCCTCACGGAAAAATATACCCACTTTCACAAGAGGAACTTACTTACTTACGTTCCTATTTAGACGACAATCTCCGAAAAGGTTTTATATCCCACTCAACATCTCCAGCTGCTGCTGGAATGTTCTTAGTACGTAATAAGGATGGTACAATAAGACCCATTATTGATTATAGAGCTTTAAATGAAATTACTGTTAAAAACAGGTATCCTCTACCCCTCATACCCGAATTATTGGAACGTTTAAACGAAGCTACAATTTATTCAAAACTTGATCTTAAGGGGGCTTACAATCTTATCCGTATGAAAGAAGGTCATGAGTGGAAAACCGCCTTTAGAACCCGTTATGGGCTTTTTCAATATAATGTAATGCCCTTCGGCTTAAGCAATGCTCCTGCAACATTCCAGCATTTTATTAATGAAATATTCCACGACCTTATGGACATCTGTGTTATAATTTACTTAGATGATATTCTAATATACTCCAAAACACCCTCTGATCACGAAAAGCATGTAAGATGGGTACTCACCCGTCTCAAGGAGCACAAATTATATGCTAAATTAGAAAAATGTGTATTCCATGTCTCTAAGATAAAATTTTTAGGTTATATAATAACTCCTAACGATGTACAAATGGATCCTGACAAAGTGTCCGCCATTAAAGATTGGCCAGCTCCCACTACTGTAAAAGCGTTACAGCGCTTTATCGGTTTCGCTAATTTTTATCGAAAGTTTATTAAAAACTTTTCTTCAATAGTAAGACCACTGACACAACTGACTAGTGTTAATCAAAAATTTAAATGGTCTCAAAAAGCTCAAGAAACCTTCGAAAAACTTAAAGAGTTATTTTCTACAGCCCCAATCTTATCACTACCCAACTTTGATCTCCAATTCCAACTTGAAGTAGATGCCTCTAATACTGGCATAGGAGCAGTACTCTCCCAACAACAAGTTGAGAATGGGGAAATTCACCCCATTGCATTTTATTCAAGAACCTTAACTAGTGCAGAAAGTAATTATAGTGTGGGGGACAAAGAATTGTTAGCAATAAAGAGTGCCCTTGAACAATGGAGACCTCCTAGAAGGATCTAAACTTCCATTCATTATTTTTACTGACCATAAGAATCTTGTTTATTTAAAAAAGAACAAGACTTTGACAGCCAGACAAGCGAGATGGTCTCTATTTTTAGACCGTTTTAACTTTATAATTACCTACAAACCAGGCAGTCAAAATACTAAGGCTGATGCTTTATCACGTATAAACGAAAGCTTAACTCATGAACCACCTAATTTTACTATCCCTCCTGAAAAAATCATAGGCGTCCTGACACCTATAGAACAAGAGGTTCATAAGGCTTTAAAACAAGATTCAATACCCCACCAAACTTGTGTTAAAGACTCTCAATCTGGATTGTACTATCATAACAGTCAATTGTATATACCCAAGAGCATGAGATCTTCTCACACACACCCATGATGATACAATGTCTGGTCATCCTGGAATTAAAAAGACCATTGAACTAACCCGACGTAATTTCTGGTGGCCTGGCATGAACAAATATATTTATGACTATGTATCAGGATGTGAAAATTGTGCCCGAAATAAATTAGTTCATAAGAGACCAATTGGTCTACTTACACCTCTGCCTATCCCAGATAAACCATGGAGTACCATAGCCATGGATTTTATTGTTGAACTCCCACTCACTCAACAATATAATACTATCATGGTAATAATTGACCATTTAACCAGACTAGCTCATTTTATCCCACTTAAGGGATTACCCTCAGCTATGACTACGGCTAAGGTATTTATCGACCACATAGTCAGACTACATGGTTTACCTACCAACATAATTACAGATAGGGGAACGCAATTTACCTCATCCTTCTGGAGATCTCTGTGTAAATTGCTAAAGATTGACCACCTTTATACCACTGCTTTCCATCCCCAGACTAATGGACTCACAGAGAGACTTAATCAGACCATAGAACAATTCTTACGATGTTACAAATCACATCTCCAAGATGATTGGACAGTTTTTCTTCCCATGGCCGAATTCACATATAACAATTCCATAAGTACTTCTATCAAAACTTCCCCCTTTTTTGCAACATATGGTTACCACCCAAACACTATATCTCTTTCTAACAAATCTGTAAACTCTCCCACAGCAACTGAATTTACATCTAACCTCCACGAAAGGTTAATTGTCCTGAAAAGACATCTACATGAAGCCAAACAATATCAAAAATCATATTATGACTTAAAACATCGTAAGGGTCCTGATTATAAGGTTGGGGACTTAGTACTTCTCTCAACAAAAAATCTTAAACTCAAAGTTCCTAGCAAGAAACTTGCGAATCAATTCTTGGGTCCATTTCCAATAGAACATGTGATAAATTCCAGTGTGGTTAGACTTAAACTGCCAAAAGACTACAAAATACATCCTTCTTTCCATATCTCATTGTTGAAACCATTCCCAACCAAAAACCATCCTTCTTCTATTCCGCCACCACCTGTTATGGTTGATCAACAAGAAGCATTCGAGGTTGAATCCATACTGGATTCTAGGATACACAGAAATAAACTGGAATATTTCATTAAATGGAAGGGTTACGGCCCTGAGGAAAACTCCTGGCTCATTCATTCCGAAGTCCATTCGCCCCGATTGATCAGGTTCTTCCATAAGAAATATCCACTTAAACCTCACGCAGAATCCCCAGGGGTGATTCCCTGAGGAGGGGGGCATGTGATATCCCTTTAAATCTGAACCTGCATAAGCACTTCCTTCCTATTTAAGGAAGTGCTTACCCCTCAATCAGGGCCTGAAAATTGAAGCTGTTTATCACTTCTCCTTGCTCCTCTGTGGAGCTACTACCACATTGTGCTATTGTTGCTTTAACCTTCAGGTCTTTTACTTCGCCTTTGATACCCGCTGGGTATCTACTGTTACCTCTATTCAGACCGGGATCATCTTCCGGATTCATCCGCCAATCGGAACTTCTTTCACCACGCCGAAGTCGCGCTCACACCAAACAGACGCTGAACCTAAGAGCTGCAACTTACCTCTCAGCCTTTATTTTCTAAAAGGCATTACCGCTCTCCACGCTTCTTACCACCGCTACTGTTAAGATAAGTACCGCTCTCCACGCTACAATTTATTCATTCATAATGGTTAAACCTTAAACACCATTGTTTGTTATTGGATATATCTTTAACCTTTATTGTGATTTTCATCTGACTCAGTAGATTGCGGTTTGGGATTCAAGCTAGTATGTCTGGACTGTGTATATATTTTATTGCTTGAAAGTGTGAGTGCGTGAAGAAATTACCTTTACTTTATCAAGCAGTCTAAACCTTTGCTTTGCTTAATCTGCTTTAATCAGCATTAACTGTTGCATTATTTTGTAACACATATGACATACTCTGAACTTAAATCTCAGTTACTCATAATCTTTCCTGAATATTTATATATTCGTATCTTAGTGAAGTTTCATATTATTCTATCAATTACAAAATTAATGACTCACCTTAAATAAGTAAGTTTAATAAATCATTTTCTCTTGCTTATTTTAAGAAAAGAGCAACAAAACCTTTATTTTTCATATTCTAATTATCACACTATTAGATAACTTTTGGTTATCACACAAACTGTTAATGCAGATAATATTTCCTTTAGTACTGTTACATTACCTGTTGCTGTTCTATCAACATCTAATACTCAGAGGTTCCTGATAACATAAGAGATTTTGTTTCTAAATCCATTAAGAAGGCTATGTCTGTTTATTCCTCCTTCTAGTAAAAGTAAAAAGTCTTTTAAAACTTCTCATTTTTCAGATGAATTTTTAAATGAACATCATCATTCTGATTCTGATAATGGTTCTTCTGGTTCAGAGGATTCTGTCTCAGAGGTTGATGCTGATAAATCTTCATATTTATTTAAAATGAAATTTATTCGTTCTTTACTTAAAGAAGTCCTAATTGCATTAGAAATTGAGGATTCTGGTCCTCTTGATACTAAATCTAAACGTTTAGATAAGGTTTTTAAATCTCCTGTAGTTATTCCAGATGTTTTTCCTGCCCCTAGTGCTATTTCTGAAGTAATTTCCAGGGAATGGAATAATTTGGGTAATTCATTTACTCCTTCTAAACGTTTTAAGCAATTATATCCTGTGCCATCTGACAGATTAGAGTTTTGGGACAAAATCGCTAAAGTTGATGGGGCTGTCTCTACTCTTGTTAAGCGTACTACTATTCCTACGGCAGATGGTACTTCCTTAAGGATCCTTTAGATAGGAAAATTGAATCCTTTCTAAGAAAAGCTTACTTGTGTTCAGGTAATCTTCTTAGACCTGCTATATCTTTAGCGGATGTTGCTGCAGCTTCATCTTTTGGTTAGAAGCTTTAGCGCAACAAGTAACAGATCATATTTCTCATAGCATTTTTATTCGTCAACATGCTAATAATTTTATTTGTAATGCCATCTTTGATATCATTAGAGTTGATGTCAGGTATATGTCTCTAGCTATTTTAGCTAGAAGAGCTTTATGGCTTAAGACTTGGAATGCTTTTATGTCTTCTAAGTCTACTCTGCTTTCCCTTTCTTTCCAGGGTAATAATCGTTTTCGTTCCTTTTGTCACAACAAGGAACAAAAACCTGATCCTTCATCCTCAGGAGCTGTATCAGTTTGGAAACCATCTCCAGTCTGGAATAAATCCTAGTCTTTTAGAAAGTCAAAGCCAGCTCCTAAGTCCACATGAAGGTGCGGCCCTCATTCCAGCTCAGCTGGTAGGGGGCAGATTACGTTTTTTCAAAGAAATTTGGATCAATTCCGTTCACAATCTTTGGATTCAGAACATTGTTTCAGAAGGGTACAGAATTGGCTTCAAGATAAGGCCTCCTGCAAAGAGATTTTTTCTTTCCCGTGTCCCAGTAAACCCAGCGAAGGCTCAAGCATTTCTGAAATGTGTTTCAGATCTAGAGTTGACTGGAGTAATTTTGCCAGTTCCAGTTCTGGAACAGGGACTGGGGTTTTATTCAAATCTCTTCATTGTACCAAAGAAGGAAAATTCCTTCAGACCAGTTCTGGATCTAAAAATATTGAATCGTTATGTAAGGATACCAACATTCAAAATGGTAACTGTAAGGACTATCCTGCCTTTTGTTCAACAAGGGCATTAAATGTCTACTATAGATTTACAGGATGCATATCTGCATATTCCGATTCATCCAGATCACTATCAGTTTCTGAGATTCTCTTTCCTAGACAAGCATTACCAGTTTGTGGCTCTGCCGTTTGGCCTAGCTACAGCTCCAAGAATTTTTACGAAGGTTCTCGGTGCCCTTCTGTCTGTAATCAGAGAACAGGGTATTGTGGTATTCCTTATTTGGACGATATCTTAGTACTTGCTCAGTCTTCACATTTAGCAGAATCTCATTCGAATCGACTTGTGTTGTTTCTTCAACATCATGGTTGGAGGATCAATTTACCAAAAAGTTCATTGATTCCTCAGACTTAGGTAACCTTTTAGGTTTTCAGATAGATTCATAATCCATGACTCTATCTTTGATAGACATGAGACGTCTAAAGTTGATATCAGCTTGTCGAAACCTTCAGTCACAATCTTTCCCTTCGGTAGCCTTATGCATGGAAATTCTAGGTCTTATGACTGCGGCATCGGACACGATCCCCTTTGCTCGTTTTCACATGCGGCCTCTTCAGCTCTGTATGCTGAACCAGTGGTGCAGGGATTACACAAAGATATCTCAATTAATATCTTTAAAACCGATTGTACGACTCTCTCTGACGTGGTGGACAGATCACCATCGTTTAGTTCATGGGGCTTCTTTTGTTCTTCCGACCTGGACTGTAATTTCAACAGATGCAAGTCCTACAAGTTGGGGAGCTGTGTGGGGGTCTCTGACAGCCCAAGGGGTTTGGGAATCTCAGGAGGTGAGATTACTGATCAATATTTTGGAACTCCGTGCAATTTTCAGAGCTCTTCAGTCTTGGCCTCTTCTAAAGAGAGAATCGTTCATTTGTTTTCAGTCAGACAATGTCACAACTGTGGCATACATCAATCATCTAGGAGGGACTCACAGTCCTCTGGCTATGAAAGAAGTATCTCGAATTCTGGTATGGGCGGAATCCAGCTCCTGTCTAGTTTCTGCGGTTCATATCCCAGGTATAGACAATTGGGAAGCGGATTATCTCAGTCGCCACACGTTTCATCCGGGCGAATGGTCTCTTCTCCCAGAGGTTTTTCTTCAGATTGTTCAAATATGGGGTCTTCCAGAAATAGATCTGACGGCTTCTCATCTAAACAAGAAACTTCCCAGGTATCTGTCCAGATCCAGGGATCCTCAAGCAGAAGCAGTGGATGCGTTGTCACTTCCTTGGAAGTATCATCCTGCCTATATCTTTCCGCCTCTAGTTCTTCTTCCAAGAGTAATCTCCAAAATTCTGAAGGGATGCTCATTTGTTCTGCTGGTGGCTCCAGCATGGCCTCTCAGGTTTTTGGTATGCGGATCCTGTCCGGATGGCCTCTTGCCAACCGTGGACTCTTCCGTTAAGACCAGACCTTCTGTCACAAGGTCCTTTTTTCCCATCAGGATCTCAAATCCTTAAATTTAAAGGTATGGAGATTGAACGCTTGATTCTTTGTCAAAGAGGTTTCTCTGACTCTGTGATTAATACTATGTTACAGGCTCGTAAATCCGTATCTAGGGAGAGAAGACTTATATTTCTTGGTGTCTTTCTCATCAATTCTTTTAGAATTCTGAGAATTTTACAGTTTCTTCAGGATGGTTTGAATAAAGGTTTGTCTGCAAGTTCCTTGAAAAGACAAATCTCTACTCTTTCTGTTCTTTTTTTTTTTTTTAAATATTTTTATTGAGGCAATAAACACAATACAAAACTATTTCACATTAAAGAGCAACAACTCAATTACAATAATGCAAGAAACATTCAGTACATATTGCAAAATGCCAGTTAATAAGAAATTCAATATATCTAGTCAGGTCAAAACATTACCCTTCTTCCTTAAGCCTCATTTTATTACTTAGTCTGCTCAGTGTCTTCAATGTAGCAGAGACCCTTCGAGGGGTCTGGAAGCAGGGTATAGCTGAAGACACAACATTAAGTTTGAAAGGGACATTTATATCTCATACAGCAATCAGGGAACTGTATATGTAATTATATTTTGATTAATCATAGACAAGTGAAAGTCAATAAAGGAATCAGTTTCAGGTTAAGCCATAATGGAAGCACCAAAACAAATCTTATGTTAAAGACATCTTTTAGGATAAGGGCTAAATGAAATAAGAATACAATGACTAGCAAACTAAATGAAAAAAAAATATATTAACGTGTATACAACTGTATAGGTCTTGTTAAGATCCAAAGAGTGTTTAAGACTCTTTGGACAGGGCAGAGACTACTTAACTCTGCCAAAACTGGGATGGAGGGGTAAAACAGGGGAGGAATCGCTTAATCGTTACTGCACTGAGACTAAGAATATGTGCAAATTTCAAAAGAAGTTTAGAAGAGTGGGCTAGGGCAGATATACTGGAAGCTTCTACAAATGAGATATGCTAGCGCGTTATTTAAGAGAGGTACACAGACCCAGAAAATTTCTGGGCAAGTATATTGTGAGTCGCCATTTACACAAGGAGCTATCGTTTTCGATATGCACTTATGTGGTAATATGTGCTAAGACATGCTGGAAGTCATGTGAGGGCTCGGCTACCAGAATGCATGGTTCAAGTAGGGGACTAGGAGAGCCCCTCCCCCTATGCCAGTAATATGACATTAATAACAAGCGCCGGGCACAAGTAAAAGATCTAGGCATCCCCTACCACCAGTTATCAGTGTCTTATTCCAATATCTCACTGGAGTTACGTGATAGGCTTATATGGGGCCATTTATCCTTAGCCCTATGAAAATATGTAGTAAATTAAAACTTCCCTATGTCACACAGTATAATTCTGTTAGTGCAGACATCCCAACTCTGGCTTGCCCACCTATTAGCTTAAAATTTTTTAAACATTTAAAAGGTTGCTGTGGGACATGAATTCAGCAGGGTAGGCGTCAGAGAGAAAATGGAGACAAACTATAACATATATGGCCTGTGTAAGGGAGATAATCACAATAGGTTATATAAATATAAGCACTAAGCACAACAAGAATGTAGGAAACAAACACATAATGTATAACCATAAGGAGGTGTTTCTTGTGTTATATTAACAGGTAGCAGCTTCTATAGTCTGTTAAAAGGAGAACATGCCACAAAAGTATAGAATAGTTATTTTGCACAAGTCAGTGTACTTTGGAAGAAGTCTTTATTGGGTTTATGTGTGTACTTCTGAAAGGGCCGGTAAAACCAGTGTCCTAGGTCCCAAAGTAAGGCACTCAAGCTAACCCACTCCTACACGCTCAGGTCCACATACCATATAGCAGTAGAGGTGCTGCACCAAGCCTACCGGAGAAGTCATCCCCAAAATCCAAGGAAAGATAGGGCTGCACAAGAGGCAGAGAGCTGTCAACTCCTCCGCGACCCCGCCAGGCCCGAACAAGCTAGAATCCTGCGTGGGGGACAGGTGAAAAGGAGTGCTCGATCTACTTCTCCGCCCGGAGCCGACTTGTATTAACTCAGTCCAGGATGAGCCGGTCTGTACCACGCTTGTATTGCGCTCCATCGCGGCAGGTCGGACATCAGCAGTGATAACCCCCATGTTTACTTGAGAGGTAGGTGTCGCGGGGGGAGGTTCATCCTCAATGCAAGGAGCAACATAATGTAGGTTATACCCGCTGTTTCTAGTGTTCCCGGAGCTTGGCTTAGAAAGTGCAGATATGGGGGTCTGTGGGCAATCGGCCCCTGCGATGCTGCGGCAACTGCTTGCCTGTGGGAGGTTGTGGGGCAGGTTGGAGCAGGGAGCCGTCTCTCCCGCCATAATGGGCCCAGCCTTCTCCTCGTCGTGAATCGAAGCCCTAGCGATCACCAAGAGCCGGTCAAACACCTGCTGCTCGTATTCTGCAAATAGCGCACGCACTTTTAGGTAGAAGTTCTCCTCCATGTTTTAATTAACCAGGTGTTTTAATTAACCCGGTGTCCCGGGGGGGTACTGTAATCTCTCACACGGATAGCCGCTAACAGTTTCTCAGTGGTCCGGTCTGGAAACTCCCAGAATCTTCAAAATAAGAATATATTTTAAGTCAGCTTGTCCACTGCTTCATCAGGGAGCATATTATCAGGCTAAATGACTATTCAATATCTAGGTTTCAGGCAAAGCATAAGTCATTTATGTAGAGCTCCCAGATAAGCGGCCATCTTTGAGCTCGGTCCGGACACGCCCCCTCTTTCTGTTCTTTTTCACAGAAAGATTGTTAATCTTCCTGATATTCATTGTTTTGTACAAGCTTTGGTTCGTATAAAACCTGTCATTAAGTCAATTTCTCCTCCTTGGAGTTTGAATTTGGTTCTGGGGGCTCTTCAAGCTCCTCCCCTTTGAACCTATGCATTCTTTGGACATTAAATTACTTTCTTGAAAAGTTTTGTTCCTTTTGGCCATCTCTTCTGCCAGAAGAGTTTCTGATTTATCTGCTATTTCTTGTGAGTCTCCTTTTCTGTTTTTTCATCAGGATAAGGCAGTGTTGCGAACTTCTTTTAAATTTTTACCTAAGGTTGTGAATTCTAACAACATTAGTAGAGAAATTGTGGTTCCTTCATTATGTCATAATCCTAAGAATTCTAAGGAGAAATCATTGCTTTCTTTGGACGTAGTTAGAGCTTTGAAATATTATGTTGAAGCTACTAAGAATTTCCGAAAGACTTCTAGTCTATTTGTTATCTTTTCCGGTTCTAGGAAAGGTCAGAAGGCTTCTGCCTTTTCTTTGGCATCTTGGTTGAAATCTTTAATTCATCATGCTTATGTCGAGTCGGGTAAAACTCCGCCTCAAAGGATTACAGCTCATTCTACTAGGTCAGTTTTTACTTCCTGGGAGTTTAGGAATGAAGCTTCGGTTGTTCAGATTTGCAAAGCAGCAACTTGGTCTTCTTTGCATACTTTTACTAAATTCTACCATTTTGATGTGTTTTCTTCTTCTGAAGCAGTTTTTGGTAGAAAAGTACTTCAGGCAGCTGTTTCAGTTTGCTTCTTCTGCTTATAATTTCAGTTTTTTTCATTATAAGTTTTAAACTTTGTTTGGGTGTGGATTATTTTCAGCGGAATTGGCTGTCTTTATTTTATCCCTCCCTCTCTAGTGACTCTTGCGTGGAAGATCCACATCTTGGGTAGTCATTATCCCATACGTCACTAGCTCATGGACACTTGCTAATTACATGAAAGAAAACATAATTTATGTAAGAACTTACCTGATAAATTCATTTCTTTCATATTAGCAAGAGTCCATGAGGCCCACCCTTTTTTGTGGTGGTTATGATTTTTTTGTATAAAGCACAATTATTCCAATTCCTTATATTTATGCTTCGCACTTTTTTCTTATCACCCCACTTCTTGGCTATTCGTTAAACTGATTTGTGGGTGTGGTGAGGGGTGTATTTATAGGCATTTTGAGGTTTGGGAAACTTTGCCCCTCCAGGTAGGAATGTATATCCCATACGTCACTAGCTCATGGACTCTTCTTACATAAATTATGTTTTTATGACACTTTTAATTTCACTTCTATTTTCAAATGTACTTTGCTCTCCTGGTAACAGCTGTTGAAAAAATAATATGAACATATCCTAGACTATTGGGAGCTAGCTGGTAATTGGTACCCTAACAAATTTGTCTTTTGTGATTGGTTGACTAGATGTGTTCAGCTAGTTCCCAATAGTGCATTGCTGTTCCTTCAGAAAATGATAACAAGAGAATAAAGAGAATTTGGTAATACAAGTAAATTGGAAAGTTGAAATTGTATGCTCATGAAAAAAAAAAAGGGTTACATGTACCTTTAATTCTAGTGTGAAATAATAAGTATGCAAGCTTCACTTTTGTTCTCGGCCAATATTTATATTAATATGATTTAAAAGCACAACTTTTTTGCTGCTGATGGTTTGTAGCAGTATCATCACCTACTGCTTAAACTTTATTTAAATGTAATCCACTGTCCAGCTTCTCCTCTGATTCACTAAAGGCCTTAAGTCCTTCTCTGTACAAAATAGCAGGTGATTTATTTATTGTTTGTTACAAAACAAATTCTGATCTACCCTATAAATATATATATATATATATATATATATATATATATATATATATATATATATATACAGGTATACATATATATATATACATTATGTATATATATATATATATATATATATATATATATATATATATATATATATATATATATATATATATATATATATATAAATATATACTGTATATACAGTATATATATATAATTTTATTTTTTTCCCTGAAGAACTTTTCGTCTTAACCTAAATTTGTTTCCTCTGCACATCTATTCTACTAACAAAATTAAAACAGAGCTGATGTTCCTCATCTGGAATACTTAGGTCAGAAGGTATTAAAGGGACATGAAACCCTAATTTGTTATTTCATGATTTAGAAAGAGCATACCATTTTAAACAACTTTCTAATTTACTTCTATTATCTAATTTGCTTCATTCTCTTGATATTCGTTGCTGAAAAGCATATCTAGATAGGCTTAGTAGCTGCCGATTGGTGGCTGTACATATATGCCTCGTATGATTGGCTCACCCATGTGCATTGCTAGTTCTTCAAACAAATTAGATAATAGAAGTAAATTGTAATTTTGTTTAAATTTATATTATCTACCTGAATCATGAAATATTTTTATTTTATTTAGTGTCCCTTTAAGTCACATTTGCCCAATGCCATATTATTTTCTTTAAAGAGAAAGTCTACTTGAAAATGATTGTTTAACCCCTTAAGGACCAAGGACATACAGGGTACGTCCTACAAAAAAACTCAATTAGTGAACAAACACGTACCCTGTACGTCCTCACGGGTTTCAAGTGGTGGAAGCAATCATGATCGCTTCCAACCGCTTTCAAGGTGTTGCAGTGATGCCTCATTATTGAGTCATCACTGTAATACCTTTTTTTAGCCACCAATGCAGAGAGAGCCACTCTGTGGCCCTCTCTGCATCGGGCATTGATGGTGCTGATCGTTGGTGGGTGGGAGCAGCAGCAGGGAGGCGGGTGGGCGGCCCATCAATGTTATGGCTTCCGGTTCCTGCCAAGGCAATATCCCTGTCAGTCGCTGAATTTAAAGTTTTCAATTAAAAATGTTTTCATGTACAGTGATGATGGGGCTCTCTGGGATGCTGGGAAAGGGATCTGGGAGGGAGGTAGGATATTGAGGGGGGCAGCTACACTACAGAAAATATAATTTTAATAAAAAAATAATAAAAAAAACATTTTGGGGGGGCAAACTGGGTGCTGGCAGACAGCTGCCAGTACCCAAGAGGGTGGCAAATAGGTAGCGGGGGAGGGTTAGAGAGTTGTATGAGGGGGATCAGGGAGGTTGGGGGCTAAGAGGGGATCCAACACTGCAGAATCGATTGAAAAAAAATAAAAAATGCTTTTTATTTTAGTACTGACAGACTTTCTGCCAGTACTTAAGATGGCGGTGACAATAGTAAGGTGGGGGAGGGAAGAGAGCTGTTTGAGGGGGTCAGGGAGGGTTCAGGGGGTGGGATATGTCAGATGGGAGGCTGATCTCTACACTAAAGCTAAAATTAACCCTACAAGCTTCCTAATTAACCCTTCACTGCTGAGCATAATACAAGTGTGGTGCGCAGCAGCATTTAGTGGCCTTCTAATTACAAAAAGCAACGCCAAAGCCATATATGTCTGCTATTTCTGAACAAAGGGGATCCCAGACAAGCATTTGCAACCATTTGTGTCATAATTGCACAAGCTGTTTGTAAATCATTTATATACATGTCAAGGGATAATCAGGGATTCTTGACAGATATCAGTGTTATAATGTAACTATCGCTAACTTTGAAAAAAAAAAAGTGGTTTGGAAATAGCAAAGTGCTACTTGTATTTATTGCCCTATAACTTGCAAAAAAAGCAAAGAACATGTAAACATTGGGTATTTCTAAACTAAGGACAAAATTTAGAAACTATTTATTTTGGTTGTTTTTTGGTGGTTGTAGATGTGTAACAGAGGTCAAAACTAGAAAAAGTGTGTGGTTTTTTTTTCATTTTTTTTATCATATTTTATAAAAATTTTTATAGTAAATTATAAAATATTATAAAAATAATGGTATCTTTAGAAAGTCAATTTAATGGCAAGAAAAATATATATATATAATATGTGTGGGTACAGTAAATGAGCAAGAGGAAAATCGCAGCTAAACATAAACACTGCAAAAATGTAAAAATAGCCTTGGTCCCAAACGGTCAGAAAATGGAAAAGTGCTGTGGTCCTTAAGGGGTTAAAGGGCTATGAAACCTAAAATTTGCGATTTTAAACAACTTTCTTATTTACTTCTATTATCAATCTTTGTTCTCTTGGTATTATTTGTTAAAAAGGAAGGACTTAGGAGTTGGCCCATTTCTCGAGCACTATATGGCAGCAGTTTTGCAAGAATGCTATTCATTTGCAAGAACACTAAATGGCAGCACTATTTTCTGCCATGTAATTCTCCAAATGCCTACCTAGGTATCTCTCTTTGATACAGAATATCATGGGAACAAAGCAAATTGCATAAAATAAGTAAAGTGAAAACTTTTTTAAAAAAAATGGTACGCTGTCTGAATCACAAAATACATTTTTTCAGCTAGATTACGAGTTTTTGTCGGTAAGGCTTGCGGGGCTAACGAGCAGTTTCAGCTCACCACTCACCTACAGTAACGCTGGTATTACGTTTTTTTTTTAAACCCGGCGTTAGCCGCAGAAAAGTGAGAGAAGAACAAAATTTAGCTCCACATCTCACCTCAATACCAGCGCTGCTTACGGTAGCGGTGATCTGGCTAAATGTGCTTGTGCACTGATTTCCCCATAGGAATCAATGGGGCAGAGCCGACTGAAAAAAACCTAACACCTGCAGAAAAGCAGTGTTCAGCTCCTAACGCAGCCCCATTGATTCCTATGGGGAAATAAAATTTATGTCTACACCTAACATGAACCCTGAGTCTAAACACCCCTAATCTTACACTTACTAACCCCTAATCTGCCACCCCCAACATCGCCGACACCTGCATTATAATTATTAACCTTAATCTGCCGTCCCTAACATTGCCGCCACTTAACTACACTTATTAACCCCTAAGTGATACTATAATAAATATATTAACCCCTAAACCTAAGTCTAACCCTAACCCTAACACCCCCTAACTTAAATATAATTTAAAATAATATAAATAAAATAACTTTGATTAACTAAACTATTCCTATTTAAAACAAAATACTTACCTGTAAAATAAACCCTAAGCTAGCTACAATATAACTAATATTTACATTGTAGCTAGCTTAGGGTTTATTTTTATTTTTAAGGCAACTTTGTATTTATTTTAACTAGGTACAATAGTTATTAAATAGTTATTAACTATTTAATAGCTACCTTGAAGCTGTCTTGAAGATGCACCCGCTCCCCTCCGGATGGATGAAGATAGAAGATGCTGTCTGGATGAAGACTTCTGGCCATCTGGAGGACCTCTTCTGCCCAGATAGGATGAAGACTTCTGGCCGTCTGGAGGACCACTTCTGCCCGGTTGGGTGAAGACGTCTCAAGGTAGGGTGATCTTCAAGGGGTTAGTGTTTGGTTTTATTAAGGGAGGATTGGATGGGTTTTAGAGTAGGGTTGGGTGTGTGGGTGGTGGGTTTTAATGTTGGGGGGATATTGATTTTTTTTTTACAGGTAAAAGAGCTGATTACTTTGGGGCAATGCCCCGCAAAAAGCCCTTTTAAGGGCTATTTGTAATTTAGTATAGGGTAGGGATTTTTATTATTTTGGGGGGCTTTTTATTTTATTAGGGGGATTAGATTAGGTGTAATAATTTTAAAAAATTTGTAATTATTTTATTATTTTCTGTAATTTAGTGTTTGTTTTTTTTCGTAATTTAGATAATTGTATTTAAATGTATTTAATTGTAGTTAGTTTAGGGAATTAATTTAATTATAGTGTAGTGTTAGGTGTAATTGTAACGTAGGTTTATTTTTATTTTACAGGTCATGTTTTATTTATTTTAGCTAGGTAGCTATTAAATAGTTAATAACTATTTAATAACTATTGTACCTAGTTAAAATAAATACAAAGTTGCCTGTGAAATAAAAATAAACTCTAAACTAGCTACAATGTAACTATTAGTTATATTGTAGCTAGCTTAGGGTTTATTTTATAGGTAAGTATTTAGTTATAAATAGGAATAATTTATTTAATTGTAGTAATTTTATTTAGATTTATTTAAATTATATTTAAGTTAGGGGGTATTAGGGTTAGAGTTAGAATTAGGTTTAGGGGTTAATACATTTAATATAGTGGCGGCGACGTTGGGGAAGGCAGATTAGGGGTTAATAAATGTAGGTAGGTGTCGGTGATGTTAGGGACGGCAGATTAAGGGTTAATAAAAATTTAACAAATGTTTGCGAGGCGGGAGTGTGGCGGTTTAGTGGTTAATATATTTATTAAAGTGCGGCGATGTCCAGTCGGCAGATTAGGGGTTAACAATTTTATTTAAGTGTTTGCAATGTGGGGGGGGGCTCGTTTTAGGGGTTAATAGGTAGTTTATGGGTGTTAGTGTACTTTTTAGCACTTTAGTTAAGAGTTTTATGTTACGGCGTTAGCCCATAAAACTCTTAATTACTGAGTTTTAAATATGGTACGAGTCTTGACAGGAGAGGGTCTACCGCTCACTTTTTCCAAGACTCGTAATACTGGCGTTATGCAAGTCCCATTGAAAATATGGGATACGCAATTTACATAAGTGGATTTGCGGTATGTTCGAATCGCGGAAAAAAAGTGAGCGGTACACCTGTACCTGCAAGACTCGTAATCGTAATACCAGTGTTAGGAAAAAAGCAGTGTTGGGACCTCTCAACGCTGCTTTTTAACCCTAATGCAAAACTCATAATCTAGCCGTTTGTGTTTTATATTCCTTTTTAAAAGATAGATAATCCTTGTATTACCCATTCCCCAGTTCTGTATAACCAACAGTTATATTAATATTCTTTTTTACCTCTATGATTAACTTTATCTAAGCTTCTGCAGGCTGCCCTTTATCTCAGTGCTTCTTGCATTTAAATCAATTAGTGTTGTTTCTTTTATAACCATTATCATTGTCCATCGTAGTGAGCACAATGTTATCTATTTGACACACATGAACTAGCACTGTCTGACTGCTGTGCAATATTTAAAAATCTAAAACAAAAGCACTGAGATGGTGGCTTGCAGGGGCGTAGAAACCAGCAAACTTAGAGGTTATAAAGTATATTAATACAATGTTGATTATGCAAAGCTGGGGAATGGATAGTAAATGTACTATCTATCTTTTTAAACAATAAAAAGTCAAGTAGTCTATAGTGATTTTTAATGCCAGCTCAGAGCTGGATCAGACAACAAGAAACAGTGGTCTTTAGACATCAGGAGCTCCGAAGCTGACTTGACAATTGGAGCCCGTAGTCTAATTCTTCATTTTCAATCAATTTTAGCAAACATTGTTGAACATCGTCAAAAGTTTGTAGTGAACTTCAATACATTTTATTTTGGAAGCTTCTGTTAAAGCAAGTTTTTTTTTTTTAAATGTCAGCTTGACAGCAAAAATATAACTGTCATCTATGCCTGATGAAAATGCAAAATTATTCCAAAATTTGCTCGTTGAAAATTGTCTTGCGTATTGTTCACTGTTCAGAATCCTTCATCTATTTCAGCAAACAAGAAAAATTAAAATGCAAAATTAATTTGCTTAGCACCTGTCAGAAATTGCTCTACCGTCAAATTAAATACAAGGGAAAAAAAATGTGCAAATCATCGTTGTAAAGAAAGAATTGACTCATAATGAAAGGAGGTGTATGATTTGCTATATGCCGCATGTTTTGTGAGGTTATCTCAGGACACAATGCACAGTCAGTAGAATGAAAGCAGTTTCTATCCACAAGAATCATTTAATTTTGCAGCAGCACAGCACTTGAAGCAGAAGCCTACTATTGTGACCCAAATTATCTTTTATTAGAGAGAGAGAGAGAGAGAGAGAGAGAGAGAGAGAGAGAGAGAGCAGAAAGACTGCACTCACTGCGGTTTCCCAATGGAGTGCATTTTGATGTATCCAAAATAATAACCCTGCAACTTTCTGTACAGTATTAAAAAATTACATCTATTATCAAATTTGTTTTATTTTATTGCTCTCCTTTGTTAAAATGTAAGCTTAGATAGGCTCAGTACCATGTACGTTACAAATGTTGTTGCAAACACTGCTGCTATAGATCACTTTTGTACATTGTGTTTTACTTGGCCCCATGCAATTAAAGTGAATGTAAATTTAGATGCTAAAGTGCCCGGTTTTTAAAAAGCCGAATAAAAACAGGGGCACTTTAATTCATCAAAATTTACATTTCACTTGTGTTTTGAAAATGCTTACCTTTTAATCTTGACAGCCGCTCCAGTGATTCCCCCGGTCCCCCGGTCGTTGCAAGCCTCTTCATACATCAGAAATGACGGATCGGTCATCCTCCAATCATGGCTTTCCCCCCGGAATCAGTGTCTGATTTAACGCCGTGATTGGAGAAAGCCAGATTCCGCATTTTAGACCCGGGAAGAGGCTTTGCGACCGGGGGGGGGGGTGCGTGGGGGGCGGTAATCAATGCAGCGGCTGTCATATTTTCACAACACAAGTGAAATGTAAATTTTTATGAATTAAAGTGCCCCTATTTTTAATCGGATTTTTAAAAACCGGGCACTTTATCATCTAAATTTACATGAATGGAGGGGAATTAACACTTCATATAGATGAAAAAAGGTTAACTAAAGAAACTTGAGAACGTTTTAAAGGGATAAGGTAAATGAGAAGGAGCAGGACTAGTAAGGAGTCAAAATTGCATGTGTGTATGTGTGTACATATGTACGTATTTGCATAAGTGTATGTAAATGTATGTATTGCACAGAACCTATTAACATAATCCAGGTTCTGAAACAAAAATGGGCCGGCTCATAAGATTTATATTCCTACTTTTTAAATAAAAATAGCAAGAGAATGAAGAAAAATTGATAATATGAGTACTTTAGATAGTTGCCTAAAATTACATGATCTATCAAAATCATAAAAGAAAAAAAATTGGGTTTAGTGTCCCTTTAAGGGCATATAGCCTGAAACATCACTGTTGTGGTTTTGTATTTGTACCTGGATGAATTAATAAAGAATTGTTTTCCCCCCCAAAGAAATCTTATATCTGAGGGAAATAATGCACATATGCTATCCATGAATATTTTAGTTTGCACTATATAACTGTGCTTGGAATATATATTAACAATGGGCTTATTATGGCTTCAAAAATGGAAGCGGCATGGATTTCGTTCAAGCCATGTTAATTCATCATACTGCTAGCATTTTTCCCCTCCATTTCTAATCCAGGCCATAGCTGTGATTTAATTTTTTTTTTTTATTTTTTTTTTTAATGGCTGTCATTCATTTTCTTTATGCACTTGCAATACTAGTTTGTGGTGAGCTTTCTTTCCCTTTAACGGCACAGATGTAAAAAATAACACAAAACAGAGATCTTGCAGATATAAAAAGAAACATGTTTAGAAATGTCATGAATTAAAGCTTATATTTTGTCATTTTAAAGTATATTCGACGTAGTTTACATTATTGAAGCTAACTGCTCTGAATGCCGTATGCAGATTTAATATACTATTATGCTGTACAAACATTGTTACTTTTTTTCTGCCCAAATTATGCCTCACAATTAACCGTGTCAGCCACAAAACCACATGTTATATTGCTCAGAGACAAAATGCGCCCATTTTACATTACATAGAGCCAATAACATTTTGTTTTCTACATTCCTCGCAGATGTCAACATCTCTTAATATTATTCTGGAAGCTTTTTTGCATTTATTGTGTCAAGGGTTTGGCATATAATTAGTTATAAAGCATATGAGCCTAGTAGCTCTCTGTCAGGAGTAGATGTCTCTCAGCTTTTATCACTTAAACTGCAGCTAGGAAACTGGCAGAGCACAGTCTGCATAGAAACAGAGATGTTTTTTGACCTTAAGTTGATTTTCAGAATCGAGTGTCCTCATTTAAACCTTATTACATGCATATATCAGCTCTGTATACACACATGCGACTCTTATTTTTTGGGGGGGGGGGGAAATAATGTGAAGTAAAACTAATTCTTTAGGAGATGTGAAATTAAAAATAGGGTTGTATTTTTTGTGACTTTATTCAGTGGCATAGTCATAAAAAGAAAGTGAGACTTTTTTTTGTATTATTAGCTTTTTAAACAAATAATATTTTCCATTTTGATATTAGAATTGTGGACCAGATGTCTGGGGGTGTGACCTAGCAACACTAGTGTGGGTGGACAGATGCTTTATTGGATGAGGTATGATAATATCTGGGTGGCTAACCCCATGACAGAGTGTGATTGGGTGGACATCTCATGGGTAAGGTGATTTGTTACCCAGAAGAAAGAATATAGATATATGGGGGTTCCAGCGGCTGGAGCATAGCCATTTCCGGGTGAGTAACCTGGGGACAGAGTATGGATGCACAAGTGCTTAGGGAGATGGGGCAATGGGGCATAGTCATTTCTGGAGGGCTTACATGGAGACAAAGTGATGAGGAAGGTGTGAATTTCAGTGGTTTGGTTATGGGGCATTTCTATGTAGACACGTGCAGGAGAAAAAAAATAATTTCGGATTTAATTTTAATAACAAATTTTCAAAGAAATCAGTTTTCCCAAATATTATTTCCTTGCACTATTCTGTTTTTGTTTTGTTTAAAACAAAATGAAAATTGAATTTTCGTTAAATATTTACATAATTTTTTTTTATTATTATTTTTTTTAAATGTAAATGTTTCAAAGCTACAGGTGAAAAGTTACCCTAACATACTCTGGAGAGTATGTTAACCTGATAGTCTTCTTGCCAGAGCCTTATCCTCACTAACAGTAGACTTAGCAGTTCGGCTCCCAGGACCTGCGCTAAAGTTATTGCAGCTCCGGGGTACCGAGAGCACTTAGCCTGCTGTTTGCGCTGCCAGGGACCTGTCAAGAAGGAGATGGGGGCTAGCACTCTCTCCAGAGTACATTAAGGTAAGCATAAAGCCTTAAAAATCAGTTTAAAGAAAACAAATAAATACTGAAGGATTTCAGCAATATTTTTTGCTTTTTTAAATTTTGTTAGTGCATTGATTCAGATATTCGCTTTTTGTAAACGAAAACGAATATCCGATTTTAGGTACAAATGTACATTCATCTGAAAGCTAATGAACATGCCTATTTTTGGTAGGTTTTGCGAGTTTCATAGAAAGAACCTGGAACATAAATAGAGGAAGGCGACAGATAGCTTAAAGGGACAGCAAACATGTGCAGCCACCAGACACAAGCTAGTTCTCACCAGTGCATTGCTGCTCCTGAGACTACCTAGATATGCTTTTTCAACAAAGGATAACAAGAGAACAAAGCATATGAAATGATAGAAGTAAAATGGAAAGCTTTTTAAAATTGTATGCTCTATATGAACCATGAATGTTATATTTTGACCTTACTGTCGCTTTAAGAGAAGTACTCAAATTAAATATAATCATTAAAATTACAGTTGAGTGTCTGAATGTTATTGATGATAAAATTGCCCAAAAGTGTGCAAAACAGTCAATGTCTGTCTGTCTGTCTTCCCAGCAGCCATCTGCCCTTTCTAGTATTAATCTTGTGCACACACAGCAATACATATGCTTTGTGGTGTAGCCCACAGAGGCAGTGTTTGGCTACAATAATATCCAAGTGTCCTGGCCATGTGGAAAACAAAATGTAGTAGTGAGCACATTCCACTGGTTGGAAAACCTAACACAAAAAGGAGAAATATTGAGATGCCACAAAAGAAAAACATGTTTGTTACAGAGGAATGTCATTTATGGGAAATGTTTAACTCCATGGTACAGGATCATCTCCAAATATATCTCCAAATATATTTGGGAAACAAGACTTGGATAATAGTAGAATATGCCTCTTACATTGGCCCTCACGGAATGAGGCTTGTCCTGCTGAAATCCAATTTAAAGGGACGGTCAAGTCAAAATTAACTTTCATTATTCAGATAGGACATGTCATTTTAAACAACTTTCCAATTTACTTTTATCATCAAATGTGCTTTGTTCTCTTGGTATTCTTAGTTGAAAGCTAAACCTAGGTAGGCTCATATGCTAATTTCTAAACCCTTGAAGGCCGCCTCTTATCTGAATGTTTTTTTATTTGCTTTTCACAACAAGGGAGTGTTAGTTCATGTGAGCTATATAGATAACATTGTGCTCACCCTTGGGAAGTTATTTAAGAGTTAGCACAACTTAGCACTAATTGGCTAAAATGCAAGACAATAGATAAAAAGTCGTGATCAGGGGGCTGTCAGAAGATGCTTAGATACAAGATAATCACAGAGGCAAAAAGTATATTAATATAACAGTGTTGGTTATGCAAAACTGGGGAATGGGTAATAAAGGGATTATCTATCTTTTAAAACAATACAAATGCTGGTGTAGACTGTCCCTTTAACTTTAATTATTGTCTTTATGGCCATAAATGAAATTCTTTCTATTTATTCAACATACCATAGTTTTTAAAGAAACATGAAACTGGAAAATGGGTTTTCCATAATTCAGATTGTGTTCAAATTTTAAAAACCTTTCCCTTTTTACATTTTGTTATCAAATATACTTTGTTCTCTATAACCTTATTGAAGAGAAGGTAGGTAGGCTTAGGAGGATGCATGTGTCTGGAGCACTATATAGCAGCAGTTTTACATCAATTCTTTTAGCTATGTTGTATATCTTGCAAAAAACTGCTGAAATATTATTCTCAGAAGGGTATAACTTTGTTAAAAGTCATATACTGCTCAAGACAAAAACACGTTAGCTACATACTAGATTTGTGCAGCAATTTTTTTTAGATTAATCTTTTGGAACGAATATTCTGAAAAATGTGTTCACTATTTGGTATTTGGTTAGTTTTAAACAATCCAAATAATGAATATTCGTTAACATTTACATTTGTTTTCATTAAAATGAATGTAACCGTTATCTTGCTGCAGATGACACAGTGTCACCTTTGGATACTTTAAGGGACACTGAACCCAATTTTTTTCTTTTGTGATTCAGATAGAGCAGGCAATTCTAAGCAACTTTCTAATTTACTCCTGTTATCAATTTTTCTTTGTTCTCTTGCTATCTTTATTTGAAAAAGAAGGCATCTAAACTAAGAAGCCAGTCAATTTTTTATTCAGAACCCCGGACAGCACTTGTTTCCTAATGGGTGAATTTATCTACCAATCAGCAAGAACAACCCAGGTTGTTTACCAAAATGGACCGGCATCTAAACTTACATTCTTGCTTTTCGAATAAAGATACCAAGAGAATGAAGAACATTTAATAATAGGAGTAAATTAGAAAGTTGCTTAAAATTGCAGGGTCTATCTGAATCACGAAAGAAAAAATTTGGCTTCAGTGTCCCTTTAACTATAACACACTGGTCCTCTTCTTTATAGACTCCAGGGCCGCACTAATAGAAATATTAGTGCAGCGGATCCCAGAACCTGCCCTAAAGGACCTTCTTCTTTGTATAGGCGGTGGCGCACTAATACGACCTTGCAGGGCCTAATTCTCCTATAAGAGCAGCCCTGGACTCTGTGAAGACCAGATTAGCATGCCTCCCCCGCCCCACCTCTGCTAAAGGAAAAGGTCCTTCAGAGCAGGAACTAGGATCTGTTGCACTAATGTTAGCGCGGCCCTGGAGTCTATGAAGAAGAAGAGAATAAGCGCGGTTCCCCAGCGAGCTACAAGTAAGTAATGCACCTAATTTAAAGAATAACAAATATACTCATGAATTATTCATTAGTTAAATTAGTAAGTGCATACATCCGGATATTCATTTTGGTAAAATAAAACAAATATTCGTATTTTCGCTATGAATTTGCATTCATGATGAAACAAATATGCAAGCTTTCCTACTTATGCTTTTTAACAACATATTTGATCATGGAAATAAAATAAAAACTTTGTAATAATTGTATGTTGCATCTGAATAATGAAAGAAAATATTTTCGGTTTCGTGTCCTTATCTGTTTGCCACTGCCAATTTGTCTGTTCATTGGTTCCATTATACACTATTATTGAAAACAGGCTATTACACTATATTCTAATAATTAACTTATTTTTATATTAAATAAGAACAAACATGCACATAAAAGTGTGGTATACATAGCAATAATGTAAAACTCTAGTTTTCAACTTGACTCGGAAAAAGTCTTTTGAATTGATACAAATTAGATATCACAATCGAATCTGCTGATCCTGTTTTGGGCTACATAACGAGTGTAGCAGTATTTATTGCGCATGAACTCAGCGGAGTGTGTAATGATGCATACGGGCCATTGGACAAACTGATCCGCTGCCCGTTTGCAGTGAAGGAGAGGGGAAAGCTTCTCATGTTCAGAAGCTGTCCGCACGCCATTTAATACATGTGGCCCTTAGAATATATTCCCCTATGTGAAGAACATTGGAACATTGGAAAGTGAAATATTAACACTACATACACACTTAATTATGAATATTGCATTAATAGGATTTCTTTCCTAAGATATGGTGAGTCCACAGCTTAAGTAATTACTGCTGGGAATATCACTCCTGGCCAGCAGGAGGAGGCAAAGAGCACCACAGTTAAACTGCTAAGTATCACTCCCTTACCCACAACCCCCAGTCATTCTCTTTGCTTGGGTGCATGGAGGAGGTGAAGTTTAGGTGTCTGAAGAAAAATCTAGATTTCATCTACAAGCAAGTTTTGGGGTATAGCCATATTCCACGTCATTATTTGCAGTCGGGTAGTGGTGGCTTTAAAGCAGGTAGGAACTTTTAAGGAGGTACTTTCTGCGTTTTCCTAGCAATTGCTGCCCTAGTTTAGAAAGCCAGAGTTGGGTACTCTGTTCTTTCTTTTCAAAGGTCTCTGTGAAGAACTGTGTCTTCTCATACAGAGCAGGTAAGTGCTTTTACTTCCAGTTGGGGAGACCCTTAACTTAACACATTAAAAGACACTGCTTTTTTATTGGGACATAGTTAATCCTGGTGTATGGGTTACACTGAGGCATGAAGCAGGCACTGTAGCATATGTGAAATCAACATTTAAACTCTTTTAAAAAGAAAGGGTAAAATGTTTTTATTAGGCTTTATTTTCTGACACATATTTACTTGTAAAAACTGAAAGTAAGGCTGAATTTTTCTATTTCAGCAGCTTATTGATTTCTCCTTTGCTTTAAAATAAAACGATGCAATATTTTAAACTGTCCGGTTTGAAAAGCCAGCTATTTCTGGTACTCAGTGTACCAGGAAGCTATTTTTAGTGCCTCTCTGTGTCGCAACAGTAATTTGAGCTCGGCCGTTGCGGTCACATGACCTTCTTTACTTCATAACGTTTCTGAGGAGAAAGTTGTTTCTCTCCATTTCTGGGTGATCCAGTCTTAATTGGTCGCGGTAAGGCACCTCAGTAATTGAGGTGTGGGGTTGCCTGAGGAGTATTGTAGAAGTTTATTTGATGTTTATTAAATGTTTTTCTTAACTTTTCTCACACAATTTTAGCCGGATAGCTGGGGATCGATCCTAATTTGGGATAAAATTTAAAGTGTATTTTTTCCTTGGCTTATTTTAATTGAATATTAAAATCTTTGAAACTTATCTGTACAAGTTTATTTACTATTTCACAACATGTCTGATATGGAGCAAGAGCCTGCTCTTATGAATTCATGCTTATTATGTTTAGATGCACATATTGCAGCTCCTATGCAATTTTGTTCTTCATGTGTCAAGAAAACCTTGCAAAATAAAGGTAACATTTTTCAGCCTAATGTCTATAAGGATGATGCTGTTAAAATAATATCTCAGCTTTCTCCTGCTACGTCCCAAGCCGCAATGGCATCACATGCAGTGCCCTGTGGTTCCTCTATAACTCCTAGTGGAGTTTATTTAAAAGCAGAAATTGCTACCCAAGTATTTTCAGCGGTATCTGCGGCATTAGCTGCCATTTCCAGATTACAGGGAAAACGCAAGAGGAAATCTAGAAATTTAGAAAGTAAGGTGCCTGTCCTCAGTTCTGCTTCCCAAGTTGCCCTTTCTCATAAGTCTGATGAGGATGATACATCAGGACTTTCTGAGGGTGAAATCTCAGATTCAGACATTATAATTCCTTCTTCTGAGACTGAGGTGGTATCCTTCAGATTTAAGCTTTAACACCTTTGTGTATTGTTAAAAGAGGTTTTAGCTACTTTAGATGAATCCGATACCCCTGTCATTGTCACTCCTAAGAAATCTAGTAAACTTAATAGTTTCTTTGATGAACCTTCCACTTCAGAGGTTTTTCCTGTTCCAGAACATGCTAGGGAGATTATCTCACAGGAATGGGAGAAACCAGGGGTGTCTTTTTCCCCGGTCTCCCATTTTTAAGAAAATGTTTCCTGTTGAGGGCTCCATTTAAGACCCTTGGTATACACATGCTTTCAGAGACCTTCCTGAGTGATCATGACCATGGACGCCAGCCTGCTGGGCTAGGGAGCAGTCTGGAACTCGTTAAAAGCTCAGGGCCTTTGGAGTCTGCTTTTTCCATCAACATCTTGGAGTTAAGGGACAGTCTACCATAGAATTGTTATTGTTTTAAAAGATAGATAATCCCTTTATTACCCATTCCCCAGTTGTGCATAACCAACACAGTTATATTAATATACTTTTTACCTCTGTGATTACCTTGTATCTAGGAACCTTCTTCCAGTCCCCTGATCACATGACTGTGACTGTTGATTATCTATTGTCTTGCAGTTAGCATTGTTTTGTGCTAAATAACCCCCTATGCCTGAACACAGTGTTATCTATATGGCCCACGTGTACTTTCTGTCTCTTTGTATTGAAAAGAGATTTAAAAAGCATGTGATAAGAGGCAGCCATCAAAGGCTTACACATTAGCATATGAGTCTGCCTATGTTTAGTTTAAACTAAGAATACCAAGAGAAAAAAGCAAATTTGATGATAAAAGTAAATTTGAAAGTTAATAAAATTATAAGTCCTATCTGAATAATTAAAGTTTAATTTATACTAGACTGTCCCTTTAAGGGCTATTTACAATGCTCTGTTGGCTTGGCCTCAGTTGTCCTTAGCCCAATTTATCAGGTTCCAGTCAGACAACATAACATAACCTCTGTGGCTTACATCAATCACCAAGGAGGAACTCAGAGTTCCTTAGCCATGAAGGAGGTTACTCGGATTCTTGAGTGGGCAGAGACCCACAATTGCTGTCTATCTGCCAACCACATTCGAGGAGTAGACAACTTAGAAGCGGATTTTCTGAGAAGACAGACTTTTCATCCCGGGGAATGGGAACTCCATCCGGAGGTGTTTTCCAGCTTAGTCCTCAAATGGGGGGTGCCGGAGTTAGATCTGATGGCATCTCTTCAGAACGCCAAGCTTCCAAGGTACGGTTCAAAGTCAAGAGATCCGCAGGCCGTTCTGATAGAATCTGGCGGTTCCTTGGGTTTTCAGTTTGGCCTACCTGTTTCCTCCATTTGCTCTCCTTCCACGAGTTATTGCTCGTATCAAACAGGTGATTCTAATAGCCTCTGTGTGACTCTTAGGTTTGCAGACCTAGTGGAGATGTCATCTCTCCCACCTTGGAGACTACCTCTGAAGAAGGACCTCCTGATTCCGGATTCCTTCCTTCATCCAAATCTCGTTTCTCTGAAGCTGACTGCTTGGAGATTGAACGCTTAATTCTGCCTAAGCGTGGTTTTTCTGAGTCGGTCATTGAGACCATGGGGGGTAGTTATCAAGCCGTCAACCTCAATTACGCTGGAATTCCGCAGCGTATTTGTGGCGAGGCTGATTCGCCTTAGTTATCAAAGGCTAAAGACCGGCAAAAGTAGAATTTTGTGACTTAAACTTCGATCCACCGGACTCAGTCCGACACAGATCGATTCTTACGTCACTCCAGATGTTCCGCACACAAGTGCGGCACAATCTGACTACTTTTGCTAGTTATCAAAAAACTAGCAGGTACGCTCAGCACTTTTACGGCCCAGCGTACCTGGTTTTCAAACCGCCACCCTGGAGGCGGCGGATCCCATAGGAATCAATGGGAGTCTGACCATAGCGAAAGTACAAGTTTGCTGCTGAAAGACATCCCATTGATTCCTATGGTAATGTCTACACCTAACACCCTAACATGTACCCCGAGAGTCTAAACACCACTAATCTGTCCCCCCCTACACCGCCGCAACTAAATAAATGTATTACCCCCTAAACCGCCGCTCCCGGAGCCCACCGCAAGCTACTCTATCCCTATTAACCCCTAAACCGCCGCTCCCGGAGCCCACCGCAACTATAATAAATATCTTAACCCCTAAACCGCCACTCCCGGAGCCCACCGCAAGCTACTCTATCCCTATTAACCCCTAAACCGCCGCTCCCGGAGCACACCGCCAACTACATTATACCTAGTAACCCCTATCCTGCCCCCCCTATACCGCC